>NW_026020207.1:682090-881928 GCF_900185275.1 Solanum verrucosum | reverse complement strand
ATCTTTAAAAATAATATTTCATTTTAACATATTCTTTTGAAAATACTATAAAAACCTAAACAATTTTGTTTCTCTAATTCTACTCCTAGCATTTATAGAGTGTGCTTACTGGAGAGAGTTTGATATGTTAATTAAAAATAAATAAGATTAAAAATAAATTTTGAATCTACTCCCCCCATATATATATTGTTCTTCTCACACACTAATTAAGTTTATGATGAATCTCAAGGAGAATGAAAGCTGTTACATACTTACACATAACATGTATACTCAGCAATGGGGCTAAGATATAATCAGGGGCGGACCCACATCTTTAATAATGAGTTTGACAAAACCTCAATAATTTTAGCTTATACTCTGGATGTGTTTGGTATGGAAAAAACATTATATAATTGAGTTCTTTTCAAAAAAAATTCGTTCAGTATGTATGTAATCAAATATATATTATATTAACAATGTGAATTGTGATGCATGGTGAAACTACTCCACCATTAATTTGTGGTCAAGTTCGAGTCATGGGTATGAAGAAAATTGTGTTGGGAGTGTCACCCCACAATGGGCCTTGCAGTGTTCGATCCAAATTTAATCGGAGCTCTAATGCGGACATCAAAACACTGATTGAAAAAGCTAAAAATAAAATAAAATACTATATTAAAAGTATTTATATAATCGAGATAAATATTATAGTAAATGGGGGCTGAGGATAATTAGGGTGTGGGTTGTGGAGATGAGGGTTATGGGGTGGGGTAGAAATTGTTGGAAAATATATATAAAATATATTAGATGGGGAAATTATAATATTAAAATAATAATACAAGAATTAGGATTAATATTACTACAATAATATTCTTAAGTAATATATATGTATATATATATTTATATAATACTTGAGTCGTGCTAGGCACTGTCCTAAGAAACTATTTCAGCACTGATAAATACTTCTTAGGATAGTGCCTAGCACGACTCAAATATTATATAAATATATATATCATATATATTACTATAAGTGGGAACAAAAAAAGTTAGACGTTGAAATACCAAAATAACCCTATAAGTTGAGATACTACAATGATACCATTAATAAATATATAATTAAATAAATAAAAAATTCTATAATTTTTTCTATAATTATTTTTTGGGTTTATGATATTTTCTTAATATTAAATGAAGGAATACACATCAATCGTCAATTTTATTTAGTTATGATGACCAAATTGTGGAGAATTTAAAAAGTTGCAAAAGTGATTTATTCAATAATGTATTATATTATTTATTTATTGAAAAGCTCCAAAGTACAAAGTTGAATTACCATTTTACCCCCACATCAAATCAAATATCCTATTAATTATATTAAATTGACTATTTTACCCTTTCACTAAAACTCTACTAACACAATATTATGAACAAAATTGTAAACATACGTTCTATTAAATATTATCATTAGTAATAAGTGCTTTTTATTAACCAATTACAAGAATTATCTCTTCCTAACTCTAATTAAATAGGTAGAATTTAAGGAGTAACAATTAATTATACTGCATTTTAGATCAAATTCATCTATACAAAAATATAATGTAAAATTTAAATGGTCATTCTATCCTTAAAAATGTTTTCTGTAATTGAATAGTTTCAGCTACGTTGAATCGAGGGTACAATTTTATTTGCAGTAGTTATTGTAAGTTATTTGGTTGCCAACTCTTCAATTTAGTACCTCTTCATATTTCAACATTTATTTGTTTAGTCTTTTGAGGTTCCATAAGATATATTTTGTATGGTCTTTTCATATTCTAATTCTTTAAAAAAGCCCAAACCAAGTATTATATAAATATACATATACATATATATTACTTAAGAATATTATTATAGTAGTATTTATCCTAATTCTTGTATTATTATTTTGATATTATAATTTCCCCATCTAATATATTTTATATATTTTCCAACAGAAATGAGGTATATCGGAGGAGGTGAGGACAAAGGCAATATGAAATGCCATTTATAAAACTTATTTTCCTATTTTCACTAAAAAAAGAGTCAATTGGTTGTACCAGTCCAAGAAGAAAAGAAAATTCAAACATTAAACAACAAAACAAGAATGTAGAATGAAAAAAATTGATATATTGGCGTTAATTCAATAAGAAAATAAATTAACAATCAACAGTCACCCAAAAATATTGAAAACTAAGAACAACATGTGTAGATAAAAAAAATTCAGGGACAACATTAGTGGTTTTCTTTTATTAATATAAGAAAAAGAGAGGGAGAAGAAGAAAGAAATCTTTTGGGGAGGGTGAAGGAGAGTGGTGAGCGAGAAAGGAAGATAGGAGAAATTTTCTATAAAATCCTAAATAAAATTATATTGTATAATTTTTAGAAGTGTATATATATTTGATTTTGTAAAAGGTAATTTATCTTATCTTTCAGGTTATTAGCTAGTTCTATTGATTACGGATAGCTATTTCTCAAGTGATATTGGTGTAAAATTCATTTAGACTATTAGTGCATGTATAAAAATTAAATTCATCAATGTCATGTTACGAATACAAAGGAAATTCTAGAATTGCTATGTATATATAACATAAATTACACATCTAGGCCACTAAGTAAACATTACATATCTCCATTATTTTACGTAGGATGATTATTTGGAGATAGCAAATATTTCGTACAACTAATTAAGATATGCATAAGCTTAATGTGAATAAGCCTCGATGATAAATGATCAAGCCGAAATTTCAGTGATATTATAACGCGGAAATCCAGCTTCCTTCAACAATTTATTCCATTCGTCATCACTCCTTTCTTTCCCACCACTAGAGTGTGCTATCATCACCAAATCCGTTATGAATCCGATATCATCAAATAAACCTTCATCCTTCAACTTCAAAACTGCGTCAACTGATCACTTTTCCGGTTTTTTTTAGGAATCGCCTTTCTATAGTTCTTCAAGATCTTCACACAATCTTTGTCTCCCCAGTCATGCAGTACCCACTATACATGTATACATTAAAACGTAATCAAGAAAATTAAAATACTAGCTGAAAAACTAGAACGGATAGAAGATTTTAAGACAAATGCCAAATTAATTGATCGATGGGAACAACCAAGTTGAACCTAGAGATTTAGACTAAATGCAACTAGTATGATAAAGAGGCGGACCCATACTAAATGTTATACATGCTCGAAGACATCTTTAACCCATAACATCAAATTTTGCACCAAAATAATGTCAACATCATTTTAGTGTAAATCAACTTCAATTCACAGTACTAAATTTTACACCAAAAGGAAATATTCTCTTTATATTCTTCTGTCTTTTTAATATTTATATTATTATTTTTATCTTACATTTTAAAAAATATTATATAATACTACTAATAATAAAATAATAAAAACGTAATTTAGTATTGATAAATAGTGTCACACCAAATTTGGTGTGACACTATTCGCGCACAACCTCTTCCCGGTGCGGATTTGATGTACCGCAGAATCCGAAAAACAACTTCTAAAATAGTGCTGGGTTGAAATCTCAAAACACTAAATTTTACAACAAAATAGAATTTGATATTAAAAATAGTGTTGGATTGGAGATGGTATGAGCATCCAATAATTTAAATTTTTGGTCCCACCACCAAAAAATTAAACCCTACATGTATAAAGAGTTTATCACTGATTCTAAAATTCTGAAAATGACACTAATACGTGAAATAATTAAGAAGATAATAAAATGAAATTGTGTTGAACAAAGAAGATACTTAGAGAGAGAAATTATACTTATTTTGTATTCAAAAACTATTTCACTTTAATATTTCATTTACCCTTAATAAGATTAATTATAGTCACATAAATATCAATGATCAATTTTAGATCACAAATTTTTAAAAATCACTACTAAAAAACTGCTAAAAAACGACGGAAGAAAAAGCGACGGACAACGTCGCTCCAAAAAAGCGACGGACTAAGAGATGCCGTCTGTCGCTTTTAATTAAAATAATTATTTTAAAATTATTTTACAAAAAGCAACGGACTGCATCTCTTAGTCCGTCGCTTTTTATTAAAATAATTATTTATAAATTAAACAATAACCACGCTGTCCGTCGTTTTAATTTATTTTATTTTATTAATTAGTTTTTTAAAAAAGCGACGGAAGGCATCTCTTAGTCCGTCGCTTTTTGGTCAAAATATCTAGTCAAACGTTTTTAAAAAGCGACGGACAGCGTCTCTTAGTCCGTCGCTTTTTAAATAATTATTTTTAAATTTTTATTTTTAAAAGCGACGGACGGCATCGCTTAGTCCGTCGCTTTTTTTTCGCGGATTTTTGCTAATTAATTATTTTATATAGATAGCGACGCAATCCGTCGCTTTTTATTAAAAATAATTATTTATTAATTTAAAAAAAGTCACGCCGTCCGTCGCTTTTTATTAATTTTAATTGTTTAATTATTTTTTAAATTAGCGACGGACAACATCTTTATGTCCGTCGCTTCTTGGTCAAAATATCTGGTCAAATATTTTAAGAAAGCGACGGACAATGTCTCTTATTCTGTCGCTTTTTGGTCAAAATGTTGATCAAACATTTTTTTAAAAAAGCGACGGACATAGAGACGTTGTCCGTCGCTTTTTTAAAAATATCTGCACTAGCAGACGCGATTTTCCCCATTTCTCCATATAAAAAACAAAATTGAGAAATATTTTGATTTAATTTGTAACATCCGACAATTTGAAGTGGCTTTGAAGAAGCTTGAAATTTGGAAATAGTCATTTTTGGAAAAAAAATAAAATCTGGAAATTTGGCTGTCCAGAATCTGGAAAATTTGGCTAAGTTCAAAAATCTGGAAATTTGGCTAAGTGTGGAAATCAGTGAGTTTTTGGCCAACTTTGAGCAGTCATAACTCCTAGCTCAGGATGATAGGAGTAGTTCCAGTTATGTTTGAAGCTGGAACGATCTTTCCAACGCCACCGAGTTTCTCGATTCCGAGTTCGTATGAGCGAGTTATGCCCTTTGAAAGTTGGGCAGTTGGCAGGGAGTCCGTCCGGAAATTTAAGGGCATTTTGGTCTTTTCACAAATCATTGTTTTGGTTATATTGTGTTACTGATTTTGGATCAGTTTGTCTCATTTTTTTTAAAGAGTAAAGAGTTAGGGTTCTTGGAGAAGAGAGAAAGAAGAGAAGAAGAGGAGAAAGAGAAGAGCAATCAAGATCATCGTGGATTTTCGTCGGGGGTGATCCCTATCAAGGTATGTGAGTTCTTTAGTGTGGGTTGATCCTTTCCCCCACACACCAAGCTCATTTTATGATTTGAGAAAAGATTGGATTTGTTGTTGAAGTTGTTGAAGTTGTTAGTTGTTGTGATGTTGTTAGTTGTGTTGTGGAAGTTATTGTTGGTTGTGGGACATGATTTGGTTGTGTTCTTGAGCTGAAATCTATTGTATATTGAGGGATTTTATGATCCTTAGTGTTGGTTGGTTCATACCCCCACACACCAACTCGTTTTTAATTCCAAGAAAAGATTTATTTTGGTTGTTGAAGTTGGTTGTGTTGTTGAAGTTCTTGCTGATTTGGGACAGATTTGGTTGTGTTTTTGAGTGGAATCCACTGTATGTTGAGGGGTTTATGACCCCAAGTGTTTGGGAAAAGAACCTTTGAAGTTAAGAGGGTTAGAGTTGGCAACATGAAGGAGAAAAGCAGGCTGCTTTCAGGAAACAAGTCTGCGTTGCAGCTGTGTTCCCTCTGCGAACAAAATCTGCCCTGTTTTCAGAATTTAAATTTCGAAATTCTCTTAAGTTTAGCTGTCCTAAATTATTCCTAACATCATGGGGTCCTTCCAAACACAAATCATTACCCTTGAATTCATAATTCCAATTTAAGGAGAGTAAAGTTAGAAGTCAAGTGAAGTTAGTTTCCAAGTCAAGTCGAGTTAGAAGTCAAGTGAAATTAGAAGTCAAGCTTAGAAGTTAAGAAGTTAGTTCAAGCAAGTCCTCCAAGCTTTTCAAGAGTCTTTATTGAACGTTTTAACTTCATTCTAAGGCTCAAGTTGCAAGTCAAGTAAAGAGTAAAGAGTCAAGAGTTTAAAGTTGAGTTCATTTCTCAAAGTTATTAGGGAACTATGTATTCCCAAAGAAGTTTTAAAGAAATGTCTTTACATTTAAACAAGGTTGGAAACTGAGATTTCCAAAAGAGCCTTCGGGCTAGTTTTTGAGTAATTATCTCATATCAGCAGGAATAAATATGTTTTAAAAACATAAGAGCCAGTACATTTTTGGGAGAGTAGTATCGAGCACCGAATTGGGGGAGCGTTCAAAGAACCCACAGCCCCCATAGAACCATGTTAGCCACCATGGGTAGAAAAGGATCATACTTTTTAGATGAATCCTTTTCAGATTAGACTAGTGGATCCATTAGGCAGTTCAGGTCTTATACCTTTGGCCGGGTATAAGATGCTCTGGCAGCGTGAGGTCGATCGCTGTATCATCACTATAGCTCTTATGTGATGGTTGTCGGTTAGAGAAACTCCCACAGCAGTTATTGTATTTTCATACACAGAGATTATTGTATTTTTATATACATCAGTTCATTGTATTTCTATATACATTTCAGGCTTATTGTATCTTTGTATACACACAGAGTTTATAGCATGTTTTAAACAGTCTTTCTTTATATCGCACTTGTTTTAAATTGCCTTATATTGAAAGAAGTCAGTCAGGTTGAGTTGAGTTGAGCAGGTAAGCTATTCAGTTTCTTCCAGATTTCCTTCTAGCCTTGTTGCTTAGTTTTCCAGCTTGCATACTCGTACATTCCATGTACTGATGCCAGTTGGCCTGCATCGTTTGATGATGCAGATTCAGGTACCCCGGATCAGCATCCTGCACGTCGTTGATCCAGCTGAGCACTCCAGAGTCAGTGGTGAGCCTCCTTGCATTCCGGAGGACTCAATTATTTTGTGTTCTTAGTTTTTGTTTTATTAGGATGTTGCGGGGTCTGTCCCAACATCCATCTCAGTATTTTAGAGGCTTCATAGACAGACAGTCAGTCAGTTAGTTTTGAGTCTCTATATATATATATATATGTAAATATTCTATTTTGAGATTCGAGTTGCCTTTATGGCCATATTTTATAAGTTAAGTTGTTTTGTAATATTGCATTGCATTGAGTTATTCTGTTGAGGTTTCCGCTGAGTTAAGAAAGCCAGGCCAAGGGTTCGCTTGGGGCCAGAAATGGTCTCCGGGTGCCGGTCCCGCCCAGGGTGTAGGCTCGGGGCGTGACATAATTTTATTTAAATCGTCTTCCGGAGAATAGTTTTGTGTAAAATAAAAAACAAAAAAATTATACTACTGACTTCCAGATGTCGGTAAAATTAAATAGTATGTAATAAATTAATATTTTCAATTAACCTTAAATAAATCGTCCTCCGAATGACGGTTTTATATAAGTTAAAAAATAATTTAATATAAAATACCGACCTCCCGATGTCAATATTATTTAATTAACATGATTACTTTTTATTTATCTTAAAATTTAATGTGATACCGACCTCATGAGGTCGGTATTTTTTATTATATCTAATTAATTTTAATAAAAGCGACATCTGAAGGTCGGTATGTTTAAAATTTTCTTATTAATCATAATTTTGCTATTGTGCATAATATTAAAATTTCATTTTACACCTACGATTAATTGTTGAAAAAGTGTAACAATTTTGGATACTTTTACAAATAAAATGTTAGAATTCGTGAAATTAATAAAAAAATATCTATAATCCATATTTATAGTATGAAACTGCGTTGATATGAATTAGGAGATAATTATACTTATATTTATAGAGTAATGTACAAATCATATCAGTCCGTCGTCTAATCATAAACTTAATATCTCATGTCATGATGTAGTAGAGGTGAAGAGCTAACATATAATCCATTCCAGTATGAAATGCGAGATAGTATTATTATATACGTTCGATCTTGAATGGATGTCAAGTGTAGTGATCACCTCCTAATTATGATGACATGTAAAGGATACTTCATCGAAGTATGAAATACGTTGATTAAATATATATATATATATATATATATATATATATATATATATATATTCCTCTAGTAGTTTAACAAATCAAGTCTTATATACTAGTGGTTCAGATATGAAATACATTATCAATTAAAGAAATACCGATGATCAATTAAAAAATAATAATTTCTTTTTAAGAGTGTTATGTATTTTTGTGTGAAAAATAACCGACGAAATTGTGTTGGTTTTCTTTCTTTAAAATCACTGACAACCTAACAAAGTCAGTCGAGTTTTAACATTGTTTAGTAGTGTTATTAGCAATGAACAAGAGTCTTTTTTTAGTAGTGTTATTAACTAAGTCAGTCGAGTCTTTTTGAAGATGGGTTTTTTATTCGTATTGATTTATATTAAAAATTAAAAGTGAGTATTTGCGTTAAATTTAGATAGCCTAGATGATAAGAAAAAATAAATAAGTAGTGTTATTTAATTTGATTGAATGTTTAAGAAAGAAAATCAAAGAACTTTCGTCAATTTATTTTCATGCAAAAAACAGAGAAATATCAAAAAATAATATTATTGTTTGAAAATTTTTATGTTCGTTCGCGAATGTTTTAAATTTTTAATTAACAGGCACACGTCTATTTTTTTAAAATAAGAAATTGCAATTGAAGAACATAAATAAAAAAAATCATAAAAATTAGTATAAGTGTTTAAATGGTACAGAAAAAATGGAGTTTAAGGGTTAAAATGGAACAAGGCTAAGTTGGAGTGCCAAAATGAAAAATGAGGGCAAGTTTGAGGGGCTGTATATGTGTTTGGCCTATATATATATATATATATATATATATATATATATATATATGTATGTATGTATGTATGTATATGTATATGTAATTTTAATTAATAAAATCAACCTCAAAAGGTGAGTTTATATTAAAATAAATTAATAAATACCGACCTAAAGAGGTCGGTATATTTAAATAATTATTTTATTTAGATAATATCGACTTCATGATGTGGTATGTTGACACCCAATTTTGATAGACCTATAACCCTTTCGGAAGTGCTATTTGGTTAAATACGTGTTTTTTTTTAAAAATATTCCGAGTAATTTTAATCGATTTTGTCTAAAAATTATATATTTTAGTTTGCATGCTTTATAAAATTATTGTAAATATTATTAAAATATTTTTAAAATTATAAGTAAAACTCGGAATAATTTATTTTATTCAAATGTTTTAAAATTTAAGTGATTTTTATTATATAAAATGTTATAATATTTGTAGTATTTTAATTGGATAGCATTTCTTTAATTTTTCTCGAAATCATTTAATTTTTAGCCCATTCTAATCTAATTCCTTTCAATTCTAGCTTTTCCTTATTCAATTCATTGCAATTCCTAGCCACCTCAATCCAATTTCATTTTTCCAATTATAGCCTCTTATATTAATTTTAGTTGCAATTTTAGCCATTCATTCATTGCAATTATAACCCTTTTGTCCAAATCTTGAAACATTAGTTTAAATCTTAACTGTCCATCCTTTAAGTGAATCCCTAGCCGCTCATCTTAACTAATCCAATGACTCAAATTAAATCTACATAACCTTCCTATTTTTTACCTAAAAAAAGACCAAACCCTCTAATTTTGAAAACTCATTCTTTTCTTCTCTCTCAAGCAGCCAGCCTCCTCTTGTCGCCCCTCCTCTTCTCATCTCTTCTCTCCTTGCTCCCTCCGTCTCTTCTCACCGGCGAGAACGGCGAGACAAATCGCCGCCTCCCTCTCGTCTCTCCAATCAACGAAAGTTCGCTGCTCTGTCTCTCCCTCAACTGCTCCGGCCAGCGAGCTCCAAGCAATCAACATCAGCAGCCGGCGAGGAGAGCAACAACATCTCCGGCCAACTGACCCCGACCTCGATCCACTGCCCTTCTCCTTTAATTGAAGGTTAGGGTTTCATAATATTATTTTTAATTTCTTTCAATTTGAGTATTGAATTTGTTAATTAGTGTATTGAATTAGTGTTTTTTATTGATTGTTAGTTTGATTGATTGTTAGTTAGTACGTGAATGATTTAGGGTTTTTTGATGGTTAGTTTGAATTAGGGATTATTTGATTGTTCGTTTGTGTTTGTTGATTGTGAAATGAAAATTTTAATGTTGGGGTTTGTTTGAATTAGGGGTATCTTAGAATTTGTTTGAAATTCGGTATTTCTTGAGTTAATTAGTTTGATTTTGGAATTGTAAGATTAGATTGAATTAGGGTATTTAAGGAGTTGTTTGAATTTAGGATTTTAGTACTAGTTAGATTTTGGGATTTTAGGACTAGTTTGAAATTGTGATTTTAAGACTAGTTTGAATTACTATTGAAGTTGAACTTAGAATTTGAACGTGAACTTGAACTTAGAACTTGAACTTGAACTTGAACTTAGAATTTGAAATTAAACTTAGAACTTGAACTTGAAATTAGAACTTGAACTTAGAACTTGAACTTAGAATTAGAACTTGAACTTGAAATTAGAAATTGAACTTGAACTTAGAACTTGAAATTAGAACTTGAACTTGAAATTAGAATTTGAACTTGAACTTAGAACTTGAACTTGAACTTAGAACTAGAACTTGAACTTGAACTTGAACTTGAACTTGAACTTGAACTTGAACTTGAACTTGAACTTGAACTTAGAACTTGAACTTGAACTTAGAATTTGAACTTAAACTTAGAACTTGAACTTGAAATTAGAACTTGAACGTAGAATTTGAACTTGAACTTTGAACTTAGAACTTGAACTTAGAATTGAACTTGAACTTAGAACTTGAAATTAGAAATTGAACTTAGAACTTGAACTTGAAATTAGAATTTGAACTTGAACTTAAAACTTGAACTTAGAATTTGAACTTGAACTTAGAACTTGAACTTGAAATTAGAATTTGAACTTGAACTTAGAATTTGAACTTGAAATTAGAACTTGAACTTGAACTTGAACTTGAACTTAGAACTTGAACTTAGAATTTGAAGTTAAACTTAGAACTTGAACTTAGAACTTGAACTTGAACTAAGAATTAGAACTCGAACTTGAAATTAGAAATTGAACTTGAACTTAGAACTTGAAATTAGAACTAGAACTTAGAACTTGAACTTGAAATTAGAATTAGAACTTGAACTTAGAACTTGAACTTCGAACTTGAACTTGAAATTAGAATTTGAACGTGAACTTAGAACTAGAACTTGAACTTGAACTTGAACTTGAACTTAGAACTTGAACTTGAACTTGAACTTAGAATTTGAACTTAAACTTAGAACTTGAACTTGAAATTAGAACTTGAACGTAGAATTTGAACTTGAACTTTGAACTTAGAACTTGAAATTAGAACTTGAAATTAGAACTTGAACTTGAAATTAGAACTTAAACGTAGAATTTGAACTTGAACTTTGAACTTTGAACTTTGAACTTTGAACTTTGAACTTAGAACTTGAAATTAGAACTTGAACTTAGAACTTAGAATTAGAACTTGAACTTGAAATTAGAACTTGAACTTGAAATTTAACTAATTTTAGAACTTTTCGTGCTAGGCAACTGAGGAAGCTCAACATCTAAAATAGTTGATACAAGACTATATTGCTTCTTTCATCAAAGTAGGAGATAAGGTTGGTGCTTCTAAATTTCTAAAGTTCAAGTACAATTGTTTTCAATAATGTGTTTGTGTCCATCTAGTATTGATATTTAGCTTTAATTTTATGATAATATTTTTGTCTCCATCGATTGTTTGTTAAGCATAAGTACCAACACTAGTTGATCCTATTGATGACAAAATTAATTTTCTTGCAAGATCGATTTGTGTCTATCTAGTGTTGACACTTAGCTTTAAATTTAGAAATAATATATTTGTTAAGCATGAGTACCAACACTAGTTGATCCTATTGATGACAAAATTGATTTTCTTGCAAGATCGATTTGTGTCCATCTAGTGTTGACACTTAGCTTTAAATTTAGAAACAATATATTTGTTAAGCATCAGTACCAACACTAGTTGATCCTATTGATGACAAAATTGATTTTCTTGCAAGATCGATTTGTGTCCATCTAGTGTTGACACTTAGCTTTAAATTTAGAAATAATATATTTGTTAAGCATCAGTACGAACACTAGTTAATCCTATTGATGACAAAATTGATTTTCTTGCAAGATCGATTTATGTCCATCTAGTGTTGACACTTAGCTTTAAATTTAAATAAGTTAAATTAAATAATGTGGTTTTGTTGATGGATTTAGTTGTTGGAATTAAGTCAAAACTAAACTAGTTCAAGTTAAAAAGTTGTTAAGTTGTTTAAATAAGTTAAATTAATTAATGTGGTTTAGTTGGTGGATTTAGTGTTGTATTAAGTCAAAACTAAACTAGTTAAAGTTGTTAAGTTGTTTAAATAAGTTAAATTAAATAGTGTGGTTTTGTTGATGGATTTAGTTGTTGGAATTAAATCAAAATTAAACTAGTTCAAGTTAAAAAGTTGTTAAGTTGTTTAAATAAGTTAAATTAAATAATGTGGTTTAGTTGGTGGATTTAGTTGTTGTATTAAGTCAAAACTAAACTAGTTAAAGTTGTTAAGTTGTTTAAATAAGTTAAAATAAATAATGTGGTTTAGTTGGTGGATTTAGTTGTTGTATTAAGTCAAAACTAAACTAGTTAAAGTTGTTAAGTTGTTTAAATAAGTTAAATTAAATAATGTGGTTTAGTTGGTGGATTTAGTTGTTGTATTATTTTTAGTTGTTTTTAAATAAGTTAAAATAAATAATGTGGTTTAGTTGGTGGATTTAGTTGTTGTATTAAATCAAAACTAAACTAGTTAAAGTTGTTAAGTTGTTTAAATAAGTTAAAATAAATAATGTGGTTTAGTTGGTGGATTTAGTTATTGTATTAAGTCAAAACTAAACTAGTTAAAGTTGTTAAATTGTTTAAATAAGTTAAAATAAATAATGTGGTTTAGTTGGTGGATTTAGTTGTTGTATTAAGTCAAAACTAAACTAGTTAAAGTTGCTAAGTTGTTTAAATAAGTTAAATTAAATAATGTGGTTTTGTTGATGGATTTAATTGTTGGAATTAAGTCAAAACTAAACTAGTTCAAGTTAAAAAGTTGTTAAGTTGTTTAAATAAGTTAAATTAAATAATGTGGTTTTGTCAATTCTAAACTAGTTTTAGGACTACTACTAGTAAAATTATTATTAAATTTTATTTATAATATAATTGAATATCTATATTTTTGTAGATGGATCATCATTTGTGGATGTATAATATGCATTATGAAACTGGTGCTGATTTGAAACCTGAGTTTATTGACGGTGTTAGAAATTTTATTGAACATACAATGAATAATATATATTAATAGTGAATATATTTATGATATGTATATATATTGATGTCAATTTTTATATTTAATATGCAAAATGACTTTCATCAGTACGTCGCTGAGAATCTAGATAGTTCGGTCCAATTAACCCCTGAATTGTCCACCCAGATTTGGAAAGAAAAAGTGGCAGGGGGGACACATAAGGGTAGATGATATGGTCTAGGCTCTCGAAACGATGTTAGACGACTCCAGTTAGGCTTAGAAGGTATTGAATCGTCATGTCAAGCCGAGGCACTTGACGGTGTTCAGATTGCTACTATGTCGGATTAAATAGCTAAACTTACAACGGCACTAGCAGAGTCAGAGCAGAGAAGAGTAGCTGAACAAGCAAGCATGAGTGAGACCGTTCAGCAAATCAAAGAACAAGTGATGAACCTCGCTCGTCGACCTATTACTTCCGCTCCCGATGACACCGACAACGAGAGTGATGATGATGCTTATGTAGATCTCACTCTCTAGTTTAGATCTTTGGACATTTATGAACTTTTTGAAATTTTGAAACGAATTTTAAAAGACTTTATAAGTGTTTAATTTATGATTTAGATACTTTTGAATGTTATTTTAAGTTTGTTGTTTTATGTTTTGTTTAGATTGTTTATAATTGTGTGTTTGATTGGGATGAATAGTGTAGAATTGAATTGAATTGCATTTGCAGGTTGGCAGCAGAATCTGCCAGTTTTTGCTGTAAAAAATATTGCAGAAAAAGCGACGGACAGCGTGGTTTAGTCCGTCGCTTTTCTGGGGTTAATTTTTTTAAAAACCCATAAAAGCGACGGACAGAGTGGTTTAGTCCGTCGCTTTTCTGGGTTTTTAAAAATTAAATTTCTAGAAAAGCGACGGACAGTGTCCTTTTGTCCGTCGCTTTTCTGGAATTTTCAAAATTAAAATTTCAGAAAAGCGACGGACTGCGTCGTCTTTTAGAAATAAAAAAAATTAAAATTAAAATAAAGCGACGGACTCCGTCGTTTTTTTAAAAAAAATTCAAAAAAAAAAGAAGTAAAAATGTGATGCCGTCCGTCGCTTTTTGAAAAGCGACGCTGTCCGTCGCATTTTGAAATGCGTCGAGCTAAAAAGCAACAGAGGTGACTGCGTCGCTTTTCCGTCGAATTTGACCAAAAAAACGACGCAGTTCGTCGCTTTTGACCGTCGTTTCTGACAAATTTTTAGTATTGTCACAAACGATTTGCCATGTAAGCAAAAAATGCTTAGACGGTTCAAATCTGGAGTGGTAGAGGTGTTCAATAGGTACTAGGTGTAGTTGAGGTGTCTAAATGAATAATGAGGACAACTTTGAGGGGCCACAGATGACTTTGGCCTTAAGTAAACCTCTTATACTTACATAATTTGTCTCAATTTATATGGCACATGAAATTTTTTGAGAGGCAATTAAATTATTATTATATTTTAAATTATTAATTATTGCTTTCTCTATTTAAAAAAAGGATGACATTCTCTCCTTTTTAGTTTGTTTAAAATAGAATGAACCATTTCTTTTTTTGCCAACATTTTAATCTCAACTTTCCACTTGACATGTTTAATGTTACAAGATGAAAGAGAATTTTGATATATTTGATATAATTTTACTTTAGAACCACAAAACTGAAAAATCTTCTTTATTTTCTTAAACTTCCTGTCAATTACTAAATATAAATAGAAAAAAGTTATAGCAGTAGGACAAATCGGTCAATTGACTGACTATTCACTCTTTTATTATATATAATATAATAGAAGATTATTATTTATTACTTATTAAATAATAATAGAACATAAACTAGCTAGGTCTCTTATTTATTTGTATATATATAATAAAAGGGGGGAATTGGAGATCATTATAGCTAGTTAGGTTCTAAAGCAAAAGTGCTTGGACTTCCTTAAGACTTCAAACTCCATAAACACCAACAAAGTCTTCCTTTAAAGACCCTATATAGAGTCTACCAAATTGTTCTTGAACTTCACTTATGGAATCACGATACTGAGCCGAAAGATTCAGCGAAACGATAACATTCCCAAGCACATTAATCCTTTGTGCAAACGAAAATTTTGGTGGAGTCATTGATTGATTGTTCACAACGTTTACAGCCACAAAATAGTCCCCTAAGATTGTCCTCTTAATATTATCTGGATATCCATTCAAGTTTGTAAATACTTCTGCTGTATTAGCTTTTCTGCCTCTGATCCAAAATCTCTTGATTCTGTTGGCTATTAATTCTGTGACAAGGACATATGAACCATCTAAACTGACTGCTACTCCTGCTGGCCCTGCTAGTCCACTTAGAAGTAATGTGACCTGATTTGTTCTTATGTCATACTTGAATAATCTCCCTGTTGTATCTTTGCTTTCAAGGAGTAAAGTTATGTTACTGCAAAAATGCAAAAAGTTGATCAAGATTAAAGTGGATCTAGTAAATGCAATAGTAATAATAATACTTTATCTGTTTAAAAAAGAATGACCTAGTTTGATTTGGAACGGAGTTTAAGAAAAGAAAGAATTTTTTAATCTTGTGGTTCTAACTTAAAGTTATGTTTATTGTACCAAAATGCTCTTTAATTTGTGGCCTTAAATGTGTCACGTGGAAAGTTGAAGTTAAAGTGTTGCCAAAAAAGGAAAGGGGTCATTCTTTTTGAAATAGACTAAAAAGGAAATTTGATCATTCTTTTTGAAATAGAGGGAGTAATACATTTGAGTTTTCATAGTTGAAAAAATATATGTACAGTTGGTATAATTCAATTTGATGTGTTAACAGGTTACCCACACACCAAAAACAATTTTAACAGCAATAAATGTGCACATTAACAAAGAGCGTTAAGACCTTTATCATCATTAGTTAGTTGTCATTGGATTCAATATCACTATAAACTATAGGGACATTTACAAAGAGAGTTAATTGCCTCTAAAAAAAACTTTTTTTAGAAACAATTAAACTATTGTCGTTAAAGATACTACTGAAAATGGTAATTTTAGGATTCTCACTCAACTTTTAAAGTAGACAAACTGTTTCTTTGAAAAACGGCATTCATTTTGCCCAAGTGTCACAACCAAAAAGTGGATTCAATACATCATATGCTGTGTTTTCTTTGTTTCAAGTTGGAGATTTTATGTGATACTTAGGTATATTTGAGTAGTTTAGTGACTCTCATGATATTTTTTGTAACTTTTTTTAATCATAAAAAGGCAATTCAATACTTTGATGCAATAAAATAAAAATTGGGTTCATCTAGTTAAATTAACTTATCACTTATTATTTTTCTAGGTTATCAATTCATACTCAATAAACGATAGAAACTTATTTACACCTGATATTTATATCAAGTCAATACATGCATGACATGTGTTTACCACATAGAGTATAATTAATACTTAACTATGGTTAAACTAACATGTACTCTTACATCATTAAATCACTTAAATATAGTAACAAACCTGGTGGCGCGGAATATTGATCCTGAATCTGTAAAATAGACGACTCCATTTAATTGATCGATGTCTACAGCGTTTGTAAAGGCAAAAGGGTTGCCATCTATGCCCGTAACAAGTTGTCTAGCAGGGCCTCCGTTTCGTCCAACAACCAAGAGCCCATAATTGATGTCAGCTATGTAGAGGTCACCACTTCTATAGTAAAACCCAATGCCAAGGGGTCTTCCACATTTAATTAGTAAATTTGGGTCATTTTTCCCATCACATACCTCCTTTGTCCTAAACACAAAGAAAGTAAGTTACACTATATAAATATCATGGTTATTTTGTGACAACAATTTTTAGCTAAAGTGATTGTTAATTAAAAATAAAGAGAGTATTTAATTAATTTATTCTCTTTTATGACTTAACCTTTCACCATATTAATATTGATTTCTCAATAAATGTTCATTCTATATATTTGTAGGAAATTCGGACATACCCATAAATGGTGATTTAAGGCTCATCATATAGAGAATATACAATTCTACACTTGCTCAATGCATTAGGGTTTAGGTTGTGGTACATGGAGTTGCTATACTGAGATCTCTCCTCAATCAATTAGATTTTACGTTGTAGTATAGGGAGTTTCTCTTGCTCCAACATAATGTGAAAAACCACCATCGACCGTAAATTCCAACCATGGTTCATCGTACTCTTCTTCTTTCGATATGTGAAGAATAAGTAAGTTTTCTTTTATGAGTTACATATATTATCGATCTGATTAGATTTAGATTAATATGTTATTTAATATTACACTGTTAAAGTTAAAGATAAAATTAGAAGAAGTCAATCATTAACTGTCTTTATTTTTTTAAATGACAAATATTCTGAAACAACTACTCCCTCCATCTCGTTTTATGTGATGTAGTTTGACTCGGCACTAAGTTTAAGAAAGAAAGGAAGACTTTTATAATTTGTGATCCAAAATGATGATAGAAATCTGTGTGACAATAAAACAGAAGCGTACGATGAACCATTGTTGGAACAGACTAAAAAGAAAAGTAAATCATATAAATTGGGACAGAGGAAGTAATTTTTTTTTTTTTACCTTAATGGTGATGTGGTAGCAAAATCGGTGAAGCCAATACGTGGGCCTTGGTATTTGAGTACCCTGCCATCGGCCACACTTGTGTATGGTCCGTTGCCTAAAATATCAAAAGCGATGGCTTCAGGGCCTACTGTTCCTGAAGGAAGTTGGAGCTTTTTAAGTGGAAGTAATGGTTCCATAACCATTTGAGAATAAGCAATGGGAAAACAAAATATTATGAATATTGCTCTCATCATACTTGCCATGTCTTTGAGGAAGCAATTATGAAAATAATGAATCTTGTTACCTCCTATTTATAGGAAGTAATCCCCACCCTATTATATATATATATATATATATATATATATATATATATATATATATATATATATATATAGTATGTATTTATCTAAGCTTTTCTTTTCTTTTTTGGTAGAAAGTAGAAGCGGAGTATTTTTGGTTTCTCGCCCGGTGTCCAGAACCCTCATTGGAGCTCTGACTAAATCCGGATCGCGCTCTGCAGGGTCCATTCGGGGGTGGCGCTCCCAACATGATTTTCTCCATACCCAAGGCTCGAACCCGAAACCTTTAGTTAAGGGTGAAACACTCCCACCAGTGCACCACAACCCATGTTATATTATAGATTAATATGCATCATTAAACCAAAATTATAGAACAAGGCAAAATGTCAATATATTTATGAAATATAGCTATAGTTTAAAAAAGTTACAATAAACCACTATGTGTTGGTTTGATAGCAAACTCTCTCCCTTGCCCCCCCCCCCCCTCCCCCTCCCCCTCCCTCTCTCTCTATATATATATTCAATCATATATAGGTGGGAGTTTGTATTTTATATTATATCAATTGTATTGAAAAAATTATATTTGTATTTTGTATCATATGTATTTGAATTCATATGAATACAATATGAATTCATCCTCTCTGTCAAATGTATTATGTATTAATGTATCTAATCAATTATAGGTGAGAGATTTATATTTTATATTGATTGTATTCGAGAAAAGAATTTTGTATTCAACTGTATTTGTATTATGTATCAATTACTTGTATTTGTATAGGAATCAATCTGTATTTGTATTTTTTTTATTTGAAATTAATAAAAAAATACAACGAATACACTCCCTCTCTCGATCTCGCTCGCCCCTCTCCTCCCTCTCTTGATCTCGCTAACCCCTCTCCTCCTCTCTCGATCTCGCTCGCCCCTCTCCTCCTCTCTCGATCTCGCTCGCCCCTCTCCTCCTTTCTCGATCTCGCTCGCCCCTCTCCTCCTTTCTCGATCTTGCTCGCCTCTCTCCTCCTAATATATATTCATATTGATACAAATCAGTTTATATTTGTATTGTTTCTCTTTTTCTCTGAAACTAACTAAAAAAATACAATGAATACAAATGCGTAGCAAATCAAAGTGTAATTGTGAATTGTAATTAGTGAAACTGTAGCTATGAAGTCCTAATTAAGGCTTAATGTTTGTTGGTTTTGAAAGTTTCCGTTAAAAGATAGTGACAACTTGCCTTACTACATAATAGGTACTACAACTTTCGTTAACAGTAGCTAACATTTTTAACCATACAAAAAGAGTTCCTTTCATTATGTGGTTCCAACTTTCTTACCACAAACAAAGGAGGAATTGCCTAAACACACAAAAGAGTCCACAACTGCTAAATTTGCCCCCTCCCTAAACTCTATTCTACACACTAAACTCTAAGGTTTAATTACACTAAACTCTATTCTATACCTCTTCTGTATTTTAAAATTTAATTCTTATACCTTCTATATTGATTTATCGATAATCTTAAAATTTAACTTGTTATAAAGATAATATTGTTTAGAGAATGTTAATTTGCAAATTGATATATTATAATGGAATATTTATGTAAATGAATCAGTATATAAGCTTAGTTCATTGTCTAAATTTGACAATAACTAGTATACATGCCCGTGCGATGCGCGGATAATTTAAAATGTAATAATTTTATAATTAAAAATAACTAATAAAATGTATTATACACTTAATAATAGAATTAAATTTATAATAATACAATAATATTAATCATTAACTTATTTATTTGAGCATATTAAATTAATATTATTAGTACACACTTTATTTTATTGTGTTAAAATATTATATCTTTTAGTTTTATAATTTATTATGGTGATTTTTTTCTAAGGATACTATTAATTTTATGATTATTTTATCTTGATTAAATATGAGATGCTTCAAATTTTTTACGTGTTTGTACTTTGTTCTTTTTATGTTGTTTGAATAAAAAAATTATGTTAATAATTTATTAATTCTAATATTTCATATAAAATATTTGATATCATGAAACTAAATGGCATGTTCATACATTTTCTATATATGTTTTAGTTAAAATCAAAATATTTTCAAAATATTTTTTAGTGTTAAATTTGTGTAAAAATATAATAATATAAAATTGATTTAAAGGTAAAAATAATCTTAATTAATACAACCGCTATATTAGATTTACTCAAAGTTTGTATTGGATATTTTAAAATTTTAATTTGAATTGTATTAGAAAACATATGGATATGAATGAGAGGTTGTTGCTTTGAATTTATCCACTTGAGTATATTATGAGTAATAATAGTTATCTTGTATTCAATTTTTAAAAAAAAAATAAATTGAAAATTATAAATTGTGCCATATATTTAGAATCACAATTTTCAACTTAATTTAATGTTGTTATTATTTAATATTGTGAATTGTGAATTCTTAAATTTGCTAAATGACTTATATTTGTTATATTGTTCAAGATAGAAAGAAATTAACGCTCGCTAAATATAGATAAATATTATTTATCTTAAATCCAAAAGTTTAAAGTTAATGAAATTTTAAAGTGACCACTTATATTTAATTAGGACTTATTTGGAACTTATTTATATAATTGGCTACTTAAAATTTAAAATTCAAAATGAATTGGTTAATAGTTATCGAATCCTAATTTTTAGCAACATGGAAAAGAAGTTTTAAAACTCCCTATTTAATTGGATAATATTTTTTTTCTAAATAAAGATTAATTCGGTATTGAAATTGTAATTTTTGTAAGCGTAAGATTTTGCAATGTTTTTATAGTGTTTGCAATTTTTATTTTTAGTGTTTGCATTTTTACGTAACTTTTTTTTTTGTGTTTGCAATTTTTAACTTTTTATTTTTTGACAATTTTAAAAGTTAACAATGAGATATAGATATATAGATATATAGACTACCGCTTTACATATATTTTTATTAGTTTTTCTAATGGCAAGGATTTTATATATAAATGAATTATTCTTCTTATCATGTTTAAAATATATTAAACATTTTATATATAAATGCAGCGATCTATTTATTTAAAATAAGAGTGAATTCTTCTTATTATTTTTAAAATATTAAATTTAGAAGTTGCGGAAAGATAGTTAAAATATTTCACATTAAGAATATATGATAACTTCCCATAAAAAAGGAATCACATACAGTTATTCCCTATTTTCTAGAATCGATTTAAAATCATTTTTAAAATAATTTTCTTTATTTTAAAAAATTTAGCATTATCTTATATATTTATCATGATAATTAATTTTCAACCTTTTACAAAATAATATTTTTTTAGCTAATTTATAAAATGGATTTAAAAAAAAGTATTTATATCTGTTTTTAAAAATGTTGACAGTTGTCATTATTTGTGTAAGTTGATGAAATGTTTCAATTTTTATTTCAAATTTTTATTTATAATATTTAATTAGTTATATAATATTTATTTAGTTATATAATATTTAATTATTATTTAAAATTCTAAAAATTTCTGGCGCTGACATGTGACATTTTTTCTTCTCATATTATATATAGATAGAT
This sequence comes from Solanum verrucosum, assembly GCF_900185275.1. Lineage (NCBI taxonomy): Eukaryota > Viridiplantae > Streptophyta > Magnoliopsida > Solanales > Solanaceae > Solanum > Solanum verrucosum. Next base: position 860,170 of record NW_026020207.1, on the reverse strand, counting down.
TATTATTATTATTATCTGCATTTTTTGTAATTAATAAATATGTTGTATTTTAAAATTTTAAACTAATAACTACCCACTAAAATCAATCCTTAAAATTCTTTTAATTAACGTGATGCATGGTTTTTTTTTTGAATTTTGAAATCAATAACTATCCTCACTTCACAATTAAAAATTTGAAATTAAAATTTTCATATTTAATATTTATTTTTAAATTTAAAATTATTATAGGACACTAAAGCCACCCCTTAAAATTCTCCACTAACTAATCTATCAGCATTTATCTTTATTAAATTATAAACAAATTATTTTAATTTTTAATTTACTATTACTCTCTTCTTTCATTTTATGAATTTTTTATTTGTTTAGTCTTTTTTTCTAATAGGTACATATTTAATTCTTCAGTATAGTTTAACACTTATAGATACTATTAAGATTTAATTTTAAAATGGTAAACTAATTTTATATAAATAATTAATGTATTATTTTTAATATTAATAAATTAAACTTGAGAAGTTATAAGCACTACCAACATTATATTATGAGAGAAGCGTGAAAATATACATGTCAGTTCATTTCAAGTCAATTCTAATTCAAAATTTTAAAAGAAATAATGTTAATTATTATATTAGATTTAAAAATATGTCGAGAAAATTTTATGTGGTAGAATGAAAAAAATGATAAGGATAACATTTATAAAAATGAAAAGATGAAAATAACACTTTGTAAGGCATCATTCATTTTATATTCTTATTATATACTACAACAACAAAGAAAATAATTTTTTTTATCCTTTATTAAAAATATTTACATGAAAATAGAATAATATAATAAGAAAGTGAGAAAAGTAGGATTAGTGGTGATTTTTAAATCTTGGTCTATGATTTAAACACTACAAACCAAACTTAAAATTACTCTTTAAAAATTAATGTCCTATTTTTCAATTAAAGAAGTTTTAAAAAAAATTAAAAAAATTATTTAAGTTTTTGTTATTTGGATAAAATCAATTGTGTTGTAAATTATTAAAATTTTATCCACGACACTGTTTTTTGTTAGATATATTTTTTGCTAATTTCAAAATTATTTGTTTATATAATTTTTATAAAGAATTTGATTTTGAGATTAATAAGATATTTACAAATTCCTTTATTTCTAAAATAAAATAAAAATTGAGATTAAAAAGGATAATTGCGTAAGTGTTGATTCTCTTTTATAAATAAAATATGTAAAGGGAGGAATACAATTATTAGCCTCATAAAGCAAATCAAATTTCAACCTACGGATGTGTCATCATGATTACTCATTATTAATAACATTAGCATTTTCATCGAATATAACTCACCAATGTATTTTTGCAGATCGTGATATATTTAACATACTTATTCATCATCCTTCTTGTGTGTGAAAATGAACATTTTACTTTTAACGACATTCACGCATACATCACAACTAACTTACACATTTATTTCGGCCTTTTAAAAATATATATGGAACAAAAATTCTTAATTAGTGTTTATTTGAAATTTTTTACATGCTACAAATGTATTCATAGGAAGCATAGGTAATAAAGATTTAATGTCAAAGAAATATCGAGCCACATATGCTAGGTAAATTACATCATTTTCTGAAGTCATCGGCCTAGTTCTTCGTGTAAGGAAAATTCAAACATTTCATGGGAATCCAAATTATGAGCATCATTTTGGAGTCATAATTTTGCTCTAATATTGCCCTTTGCTATCATAATTTCAAACACAAATTGAAGTAGAATCAAAGACAAATGAAGGTTAATTATAATTCAATTTTGATGAACAAAGAAACGTATAAAAATATTTGGCAACTTACTTGGACAAAATGATGTCTAGGAGTTCTTTGTCTAATGAAAATTAAATTCCTTTCAACAATTGGAAGCAGAAGATTTTAAAGTTGTTTGAAATTTTGAAGTGGTAATTTTTATTTAAGTTAGGGTTTTATATAATATTTGGATAACTGATAGATCTGACAGTTATTTATTTAATTGGGCTACATAAAATTCAAAATTCAAAATGAATTGGTTAGTAGTTAATTGAATCCTATTTTTTAGCAATGTGTAAAAGTGGGATAAAATTTATATTTCTTTTTTAATTGTTTTGGCAATCAGTTTTAAAATTTTAATTAATGACTAAGCTATTTGTATTTTTTATAACTACGGATTTCATATTGGATTTATTTGGCATTCAGTTTGAATTTTTTAAAATAATAGCTAAATTATCTAATTAATTGTCATAATAAAATGAAGATTAATTCATTTTCGAAACAACAAATTTTGTAATAGTAGATTTTTGTATTATTTATTATTTATTATTATTATTAATTATATTATTAGTATTATTATAGAAAACAGTTATTTCTAATTTTAAAAAAAGAATACGTTTGAAAAGTTTATAGATTGTTTAAACAATTTTAAATTTTAAATTAAATTGAAAATAAATAATTAATACAAAATTAAATTATTTAAAAAAACTCAAATTCACAGATTCTATGATGATGACATGTGTTACTTTTTTAGCAATGTGGAAAAGTGGGATAAAATTTATATTTCTTTCTTTTTTAATTGTTTTGGCAATCAGTTTTAAAAGTTTAATTAATGACTAAGCTATTTGTATTTTTTTAACTACGAATTTCATATTGGATTTATTTGGCATTCAGTTTGAGTTTTTTTAAAATAATAGCTAAATTATCTAATATATTGTCATAATAAAATGAAGATTAATTCAATTTTGAAACAACAAATTTTGTAACAGTAGATTTTTGTATTTATTATTATTATTATTATTATTATTATTATTAAAAACAATTATTTCTAATTTTAAAAAAAGAATACGTTTGGAAAGTTTATAGATTGTTTAAACATTTTTAAATTTTAAATTTAAATTGAAAATAACTAACTAATACAAAATTAAATTATTTAAAAAACTCAAATTCACAAATTTTATGGTGATGACATGTGTCACTTTTTTCCTATCCTATTATATATTTAAAATTATTTAAAATATTGAAAATTTATGGTGTTGACATGTGTCATTTTTTCTTCTCCTTTTATATATAGATAGATAATATAAAATTAATGTTCTATTATCATTGCTATCGAAGAAATAGAGACAATTGAGAAGTTCTTAGCATTATCAACAGATAATGACTAAGCACTTGATTTTGAGATCTTTTCATGTTATATCTACTTTTGTTTATAAAAAAAATAATTAAAATTCAAGTTATCACTAATGTAAAACAAAAAACCATAATTATCTAAATCGTAATTGTAATTATGTCTTACATTATCATGCTATTATTAAAGAACATTTGAAAAGTACGTTAATAATTTCATAAAAAGAGATAATATATATATATATATATATATATATATATATATATATATATCCTTAGAATTTTATAACTATGAAAAATAGCTGTAATACATAGTGCACGAGCTTTTCTCAAGCCCCTCTCAGTCTCGTGACTTTTCGAAGAATTTTGGTTAGTGCAACTCATCGATAAGGATCTGACTTTGCTTTTCAACCACCTTGAGTATGGGGGTAGTCGAATGAATTTGAGAAACGCACGAGTTTGAATAAGTTCCTTATGACACAGCTCTATTGCACGATTTAGAGTATGAAAGAAGGGAAATTTTTCTTAATTGTCTGTAGTCCCTCATTTATAGAAGTGGGGGCCTCACAACCATAAATAAGGTCCTACTGACACGACTTCATAGACACCCTAGTATACTTGAACTTTGTGTTCTGATACTAAGTTTGTCACGATCCTAGCCTACATCCTGGACGTGGCCGATCGACGCTCGAGAACCATTGTTGGTTCCTAAGTGAACCCTCATCCTGGCTGACTACAAGTGGAAGACTAACTCAAGCATACATAAGGTTAGTCTTAGTTCAAAAAATTTATGTGCCATATAAATTGAGACATGTTTAAAGTTACAATATGAAAGAGAATTTTGGTATAGTTGATAAAATTGTAATTCAGAACCACAAAACTGAAAAGTCTTCTTTATTCTCTTAAACTCCCTGTCAAGTTAAACTAGACAGTTCTTTTTGAAATGAAGGTACTATGCCCTCCATTTATAAATAATTGAATTGTTGGGATGTTTCACACCCTTTAAAAAAGAAGAAGATTAGGACATAATTTCGATACTACTTTCCATTTTTACCCTTATTAATTGTCGTCAAATTAATCTTTAGAACAACTAAATATCAATCATAATAACTAATTCTAATACTAAATAATTCAAAAATGTCTAGAACTCATCACATAGAAAATAATTCAAAGCAATTATAGTTTCTTGAGATCATCACATAGAAAATCCAAATGAAGGATAAATAAGAAAGAATATTCTAAAAGCAGTCTTCAAGATTAACAATTAAATTTATTTGAAATATGAATAATGTCTCAACAATTCAATTATTTTGAAATTGAGGAAGTATGATTTATAGTATTTCTTTTTTCATTATTTTAAAATACATAACATACTAAAAATGAAAATAAATAAATCAAAACAAAGAAATTACTAAATATAAATAGAACGAAAAAAGTTATAGCAGAAGGACAAATCGATCAATTGACAGCTTATTCACTCTTTTATTATATATAAATATAATAGAATATTATTATTACTTACTATATAATAGAACATAAACTAGGTCTCTTATTTATTTGTTTATAATAATATAATAAAAAGGGACTTGGAGACCTTTATATTTAGGTTCTAAAGCAAAAGTGCTTGGACTTCCTTAACACTTTTGTTAGCTCCTTAGTGTTAGTAAATTATGATAAATGGCACTTAACAATTACTCATAATTCTCGCAGGCAAAGAAATCCAATAAGGAAAGGATCCAAGCAAACAACACCAACATGGAAAGAGATATATTCTGATCCTTACAAATACTACAGAAAGGAAAGGCATAATCAAAGGGATTGAGAATCAATAATAGATGGCTTAAAACTGGCAGCAACTCAATCAAGCTAATCTTGATTGATCGGACGCGATCAAGAAATCATAAATCAAGCCAAGAATAGAGCCAAGTCACCAAGAGAAGGAAGGAAATCAGATCAAGCCAAGAGTCAAGATAAATCTTCCAGCCAAGCACATAATCAAGCCATATCAGTCAAGAAAGAAGAAATGTGATTTACCATGCACATATCTAATATGGACATGGATCAGCAAATCACCTCAATCAAGGGATTCCTCAAATCCCTGATAGAAACATTACACCCTTGGGTTTTCCTTACAAGAGCACAAGTCTATTCATATATATACCTCCCTCAGACTTAGGTGTGAAGGACACAACTTCACTTGAGCTTATAGTGCAATCTTCTTTCATCTTTCATAAAGCTTTGTAATCTGATATACCGTGAGCTTACGATATTTCAAATACATTTCACTTACAATTTGTGTGTGTCTAGGGCCTTTTTGTATTGGTTTTTATGTGTTTTTATCATATTTTGCAGGAAAGATGTTCAGGCGCGGAAGTAAAGAGACAGCTAAAAGAACTGTAGAAAAGGGCATCTACGGAGGTGATCTACGGACCGTAGGTCCATTGACGCTCCAGAGATGATGGTCGTAGATCAGCAGGCAAGGCATGAAAGGCAAATTAGGGAAATCTGACAGAGTGTGGAACCACGGTGGCCATTGACGGTCCGTAGATTGGTTTACGGACTGTACTGTTGATCCATAGATTGATACTACGAGGGTTCCAGTACCTGATTTTTTAAAGATTTTAAGTGTGGAGCTACGAAATGGGATTGACGGACCGTAGATCGATCTACGGTCCGTCCTGCAGCTTCGTCGTTTGCTTCAGAGAAGTTGATTTTTTGAAGTTGAAATATTTTCCAAGTCTTGGTTGACGGAAGGGACTCACGGACCGTCGATCTATTGACGGTCCGTGAGTCAGTCTCGTGGAATGAAGACGCGTGCCTGGACAAACTTTCCTTAATTTGTTTCCCTTTTAATTTAGGACTTGTTTTCTATAAATAGGGCATGTAAACCTCATTTTTGGGGTGATATTTTATTACTTTTATTCTAGTTCTTGACTTGGGAGATTAACTTGCAACTTTAGCAATTCTTAATTTCCTAAGTTCGTTTTGAAGATTTTGGTATTGCAATTCAAGTTGAATTTCTGGGTTATTATTCTTCTTACGTAAGTTCATAATCCTTTCATCTAAAACAATGAATTGTGTTCATATTGTTATGGGTAACTAAACTCCACAACTAGGGTTGTGGAAACCATGAGCGATTAACAAAGCATAACTAGTAAATAAGCAATTCTTGAATAGTGTTTTGCATGCATTGATAATTCTTTCGTTTAGAAGTCTTTTTAACGAGTGCACGCGTTAGAACTTGCCTTGTTTCTACTTGCCGGACCAAGTAGGTAATCAACAAGAAAAGAATTATCAACATAGATTTAGTATGATACTATCTAATAGGCTAGTGTCGATTGGTGCGAAGTAATAACTAAGCCAAATATCGATTATGATGTCTAATATGAGGTAAAGGTAAGGGTTAGTAAATTATACACACGTAGCCGGACCAAGGTGCAGGGTGAAATTCTCTAGATGCCGGACCAAGGATGTAGAGATACCTAACTTATCACTTTGCATGTAGTACACTAGGAAAAGATTGCTATTACTAGGATTACTGTGTTATGAGCTTGTGGGGAACACGTATACCCTAGTTATTTCTCTCATCTTGATAACAACCAAAATTGACTTTTGATTACTGATTACTTATTGAATTCTTACAATTTGGTTCACAAACCCCCCCCCCCCCTTCCCTTTTAATTACTTGTTTCCGGAAGTAATTTGACTAATTGAATATAATTGTTGGTTAAAGTAAAGTCTAAACCATTTTTCTCGTGGGATCGACCCCAACCTACAAGTTGTGTTCTTTACTTGATAACGATCACTTATGCTTCTTTAGGGAGGTGTAATTTGAGTGTATCATAATCACATGAGTGAAACAATTGAAAAGAAAAGAGAAAGAAAGATTTTGAGGGTAGGTTTACAAGTAGAGGAAGTGTCAAGGTAGAGCATCTGGTTTTGCATATCAGTAAGGATCAATTTACAGAACCCTGTAACATCCAAAGTTCATTTAAAAGCTCTAAAGGAAAACCTTGAAATCCAAGGGGACTGGACATAGGCACCACATTGGTGTTTTGAACCAGTATAAAAACTCTCCGTGTTTATACTTACTGCATATTATTATTACTGTTTATCTGCTCTACTAACGTGCAGGTGAGTCGATTGGCCATTACAGGAAGTCGACTGAAGGAAATTTTAATTCACCCCCCCTCTTGACTTTCAATTGGTATCAGAGCAGGTCTCACCATTTAAGTGTTTAAATACACGTGAGCAAATATCTGATGGCACACTATCAGATTCCTGATGCTCTACTTCAAGATTGGCATTCTTCACATCGACCACCATACTTCAATGGACAACATTACTCTCACTGGAAAGACAAATTCAAAATCTGTGTCTCTTCAAATGATCATCAAGCATAGCTAGTGATCAAGAAGGGCCAAAAGCCTATTCCTGGACTGACTGAAAAGCCATTTAATCCCGAATCATTCAATATCACAAAGGAACAACAAAAGGTAATTCAAACTAATGCTAGAGCTATAAGTTTGTTTTATTGTGCAGTTAGTGGAGATGAATATGACAAAATATCGACATGTAAAACTGCGAAAGAAATGTGGGACAAACTAGAAGTGACTTATGAAGGAACCACTAAGGTAAATGAAACTCAAATTAGTTCACTTGTAAATGAATATGAATTGTTCAAGATGAAAATGTTAAAGCCATGTTCTTGAGATTCAGTAAAATTATCTGCAAACTCAAATCACTTGGAATGGTGTATTCAAATGGACTACAAGTCAGAAAACTTGTTAGAAGTCTTCCCAAAGCTTGGGATACTAAAGTTGCCATTCTTGAAGATGGAGATCTGCAGAAAATGGCATACGATGAACTTCTAGGCAACTTAATGGCCTATGAACAGAATCATATTAACAGGTACAACAAAGATGATAAAAAAAAAGACTATGGCATTTACAGCCGAGACATCTGGAGTTGAGTTGAAGAAGAAACTGATGAATATCAAGATGAAGGAATGACTCTTATAAATCGAGGAGTAAGACAAATTCTTAGACAAATAAGACAGAGACCTCAACAGGATCTAAAAACAATGAGTTCAAGAGAAATGATGATCAATGTTATTACTGTGGGAAACCTGGACACATCAAGCAAAACTGTTCGAAACGAAAAAGAAGAAACAATAGAAGAAATGAAGATCCAAAAAGCCTTGGAGCCTGGGATCAAGTAGAAACAACCGATGATGATCATGATGAATTTGCCAACCTATGTTTCATGGCACTAGGTGAAACAAGTGAGGTAAGACCTTATAATTGTTTAAATTGTAATGACTTACAAAACTCCTTGGACATGGTTGCTAATGAATTACAGAAGGTTATTGACGAATACAATAAAATTGCTTAAGAAAAGAAGGACTGGAAGATTCTTCTTGAAGCAAGTCAAATTGAAGTCGATTTACTAACAGAAGAATTGGAGGAAGTAAAAATGCAGCTGAATAGCATCAAAAAATCTCCCAGTCATAGTTCTGTCAGATCTAACAAAACTATTGGTTATAGAAGAACTATTGAGGGACTAAAGCATAATCTCCTCAACATTAGTCAACTATGTGACGCTGGATTTCAAGTGACCTTCAATACAACTAGCTGCATCATCAAACATCTTGAGAAAAAGCTCACCTTCATTGGAGATCGAGTTAATAATATGTATGTCTTAAATAATGTTGATTTTCCATCTCTTACATGTCTTACTGTAGTCTCAAGTGATCCTTGGCTATGGCATCGAAAGATTGGACATGCAAGCATGCATGCCCTCGAGAAACTATCAAGACTTGAACTGGTCATTGGTCTGCCAAAATTAAAGTTTGAGAAAAAATCACATTTGTGACGTAGATGTTGCTATAGTATAATCTCTTGTTGTTGTTGCTGAGAATTAATTAGTTGGTAGTATAACCTTTCTATTGCTATCGATAATAATAAAAAAATAGTACAACCACTTTTCTTTGGGGCTTCGTTTAACCAAGTCAGCCTTGAAGTGACTCATTGTATGAGCTACTATGCATTGGATTGGAGAAAAGTTTCTTTCACAACAAATGCATTGGTACATCAACCTACCATGTTGCCCATTTTGTCCCTTTATTTTTGTTACTTCCATCGTCATCATTTTAAGGAGAGGAGGAGGAGGAGGAGTTTATATATAATGTGAAAAGGTTGAAGAGAAAGGGGGAGCTGGGTTTAGAGACAACTTTTATTCAAATTATGAAAGTATAAGAATATATGTTTTCTGTTTTAGTTTATTTCTTTATTTCAAATACGTTCAAAACCTGAAGAAAAGCTTAATTGTCTCCAAACCCAATTCTCCCTATCACTTCTATTTTTTCCCCTTTATATATGCACTCTTCATCCTCTCCCTAGGATGATGAATATGGAAATAACAAAATGGAGAGATAGAATGGGCAACATGGTATATTGATGTACCAATGCATGTGTTTTTTAAAAAACATGTTTGTTTGCAACAAATTTTAAACATATTAAAAATAAATCAACCATAAATAAAATTTGAGGAAACAAAAATATTTTATTGATAAAATAATATGGGTACAAATCTGTTCCTCCCTTGATTTTACTCTCCTAAGATTTATCCATGATTCGAGGGCCGTTTGTGGCGTATTTCCCGAACTAGGATGATTTGAATTTGATCTCTTTATGAATATTGCATGAATTTGCGGAATATTTGAGATGCATTTTCAAGGGAATATAGTACCTTTTATATAGGCGTGAACTGGTGTTTAGGTTTGAGTAGCTTTCAAGAATTCTAATTGGAATTGAACACACTTTGTAGAGTCCTAACTCTAATTGAACACGGCTTGTAGATTCCAACAAAAATCCAATGTCTACAACGTTTCTTCAAGCCAAGGAATAGCGGCACAAACAAGGAGTTATTTCTAGAATGCTTCGGTTAACCACCACCCCCCTCCCCCCCAAAAAAAACTGTTTGAATTATTGTCAAGTAAAGAAAAACAATAGGGTTCTCCTATCAACTAACATATTCCACATCAACATAAACAATAGGTTAATTTTCTCTTCAATAACATCACACGTTGATTCAAAAAGCGGTCCTCAATTGCGCTCTTCTCCAGCTTTGAATAACAAATGTCAACCATGGGCCTCTAGGCATCATTTGAGGCATTGTGCTATAAAAATTCTATCTAGGATCTAGGCTCGTCTTAGCAAAAATGAGGAAGAATTCATTTTCATTTCAAGAAGACTCAATTTGACATTTTTATAATTTTTTGTAAGATGATCCGTGAACCTAGTGAGAGTTTTCATATCACAAACCTCAATCATTCCTAGGGGGCCATGGTTGACATCTGCTAGTCGAAGCTAGAGACGTAGGCAATTGATGAACATTTGTTGAATCAGCATCATATGTTGCATCAGAAAAAATCGGTTGTTTGTGTTACTGGAGAATTAATTAATTTGTATTAGAACTCTTCTATTGATTATTAAAATTTATGTTCATAAATCATATATCCGAAGTAAATTTTAATCCTCACCATGATATTTTTTGTTTGACTAAATACCCCTAAAATTAGTGTATTTAATCAGAACCTCTCGAATTATTAGTAATCCTTATTATCCCTATGACTTTGGCTATTTGATAGTCTTCACCCCTACATGATCTCATTCTTAGAATAATTATTTGGAAAAGAATAATGAGAATTTTGTTGATTTTATTTTCACATGTTTCACCCAAAAATGAGAAATACAATGTAGAAACACATAGTCATTAGATTTATATAAGATACAATAAGAGTTGTAACATTTTTTTTTATAAAAAATAAGGTCAGTGGTCCAGGTGCCAAGTCTTGCAATAAAGTAAATAACATAGAAAGAAAAGACTGGTCTATTTGGAAAACTCTTGTAACTGACCTTATGTTTTTATGTTTATTTTTCTATTTCTAGCTCTTTTTTCTCTGTTATTGATTGAGCTCTTCTAAGTGTGATTTCTTTTCTTTTGGCTTCTGTTTGGGGACACTTGCATTGATTCTTTTGCAAAAACTTTATATTTCACCAACATAAAGGAAGAGCATCACATATCATATTAAAATATATGTTATTAAGAAAATATCATATAGCTAATTTTATATATGATTTCAACAAGTTCAGAATGTGTTTTATGATTGATTGTCATTATTGGTTTGTGTTCATGAGGTTTCAAACGAGTTCGGAGGGTCTGTTTTGAGAATTTGGATGTATTCTATATTGCTGGTGTCTGGTGCAGGCCAGTTTCTTCTTCGCCTTTGCAGATAAGGAATTTATCTGGCCTTATCATTTGTGAGAGATCCATCATATTCGCAAAGAAGGTCCTATTGCGACCAAGTTGCATTTGGAGTCACATTTGTGATGAGTAGGTCGGGTCAGGTGGCTGCATTCGCGGGTGAGCACCATGATTTCAAAGAGTAACATGAACTGGACATATATATATATATATATATATATTCTAATTTTGAATATGGACTTTGTCATGACGGGTTTTTGGTTTTAAAAAAGTCGTCACTTAATTTGTGAAATGAAAATTAATTATTCCTTCCGTTTTAATTTGAATATAGACTTTGTCATGACAGGTGGCTGCATTCGCGGGCGAGCTCCATGATTTCAAAGAGTAACATGAACTGGACTGTGCAACCTATACTACCCATTGATATTCAACGACTTTAAGCAATCATTCATTACCCATTAAGCGAAATTAGTATTCAATTGCTCAGACACTCCTAAGGTGACCTCTCTATTTGTTCAAACACCACAGTAATTGTCTTCGTTAACAATTGGTTACCAAACTTTTAATATTGATAAATATTGAAAACTATTTATTCACTTTATGCTGCGTTTTGTCTATGGTTATTCTACAAGAACTTAGAGCACTTTTATACTTCGTACTTGAATTATTTTCCATATCACTCCTTGTGGGATCGACCCCAACTCATCGTTGGGTTTATACTTATTAGCGACCGCCTACAGGTTGAATTATAAGAGGTGTAGTTGAGCGTTATCAAATGGATGGAATGATTTCAAGGTAATTGAATGCATATTGGGTAAGTTTTTTTAGTTATAAAGGTTTTGAAGTTTGACTTTAGTCAACATTCTATGTAAACAAGCTTGGAATAGAATTCAAACCATTTTGTTAGGTATGGAAGGTTATTTTTTGTTGGTTGAATAGTCAGTTTGTGTCTCAAAGCATTCAAGAGTATTTCAAGATATTGGATGGAAACTTGAGGTTTAAAAAGCTTAAAGCTGAAATTGGTCAACATTCAATAGACAACCTCAGATCAGCGTGTCAATGATTCTAACATGTCCAGAATGTGGTTTTTAGTCAACTTGCATGTGAGGTTTGTTTGTATTAGGTTCTGAATGATTTTCGTGGGCTGATTTTGGGTGTAATGATCTTTAGAACTATGTGTGTTGCTGAATCTAGTGCAACTACACCTACGAGCTTTGGTCTACACTTGCGATTGAGGGTTGCATGCGTGCATCCATAAAATTGCTCTTGTTGGAGGGGAAAGGAGCGGTCCACTTTTATGAGGCCTTTTCCGTAGCCTAAAGCTCGCACTAGTGAGGATTTTGTGTTGTTGCAGCAACGAGGGAAATCCTATTATGGTGAAGTCTATTCATTTAAATGACTTCAACCGCTGTGGAACATTTTCTATCCAGCGAGTTCACATCCGTGACAGATTTTAAGATTTTGCAAAATCATTGTGCTGAAATAGTGTTCACTTGTAAGTTTAATTTATTATTTAACTCACGATTTAGGGAGCATAGGAGAACAATTTGAGATAAAATCAAGGGGTATTGCTAAATTTCTTTGTGGGAAAAGATTCTAACCCTTATTTTGCATTTTTCCTGCTAAATTATTGTTAAATTAATGATTTAATGGTGCTTGAGAATATGAGAATTTTGTATTTTAGGCCCAAGTATTAGAGACTGAAATTCTTTGATTTGGGGCATGTTAATGCCCAATTGAGTTGATTTTCAATGTGTGAGTTCCCCAAGCTATAGGCAAAATGATTTTGAATGCAAAGGCTTGGGTTTGACTTTTGACCCAATTTTGAGAAAACTTTTTCACATAGTAATATGGGTGTTTACATACTTTATTACTAACCTAGATTATATATTTGGACTTTGATTAATTAGACAAGTTGAGACTTTGTTTAACTCTTTGTGAAGTATTACTGCATTTTTTGTCTGAATAAGGGGTAATGGGTATAAATGAGATGATGATAATTTTTTATGGGTACTGGTGTCATGATATGGGTAATTGGAGACTTCCTTCCTCAGTTAATGAACTTTGTGACTATATAATATTGATTTCTAGTATTAGCATTAGTTAGATTCGATTGTTGCTCACGTAATTTAGCTCAAATAATTTATTGTTGAAGTCTTGCTTATGAAATACGTATTTGAGTACTTAAAACTATTTTTCACTTATTGTTGATTACTTTGAGCTTATTTATGATTGTATTTGTTGAGGATTGAATCTGGTGTGGGTGTTGCATCTCATATATATTGACATTAAAGGGGAGAAAAGATAAATCTCAATTGAGAGTCATCCGTGATATTTCTTGATATAGGATTATTTGGTACAAGATGCTTCACCTAGGACATTTCATAGTATAGGAATGTTCATTACATGTTAGGTATGAGGACCTCGCGAGTCCTCCCATGGGTCCCGACAATCAGGTATAAGAAGAAGGTATTTATAGATTTCTGGCTATGTAGGATTCATTACATCATTCTTATACTTTTATCTCATTTTAAATATATGGTGCATTGGCATGATATAATAAATGATTCAGTGGCTACAAATGTGGTTTGTTAGCTTCCCTTGGTCTTGATTTCGATTCTAATATTGTCCTAAATTGATATTGTGTTTAGTTTCTAGTAAGTGTCATTGCATAAATGTTTGTTATATATATGTTGTTGAGTATTCAATAGGGTATTAATAACGGTCAAATTAATAAATTCGATTCCAAAACAAATTAGGAATACAAGTTATTAACTTCCCAAATGCACTAATCAATATGGTAGGCCATCTCTTATATATCATATTGTCAAAAAATCTGATTTAAAAAAAATAATCAATATTGCAATTTATTAATTTTCCAAATGAACAAGGAATACAATTTATTAATTTTCCAAATATAATGAACTAAGAATACAATTTATTAATTTCACAAATATAATAAGCTAGGAATATAATTTCCAAATATAATGAACTAGGAATACAATTTATTAATTTTCCAAATGAAATCGAAAATATGGTAGACCGTCTCTATCTATATATTTTATATTGTCAATGAATCTGATTTCAATACAAATAAGGAATACAACTTATTAAGATCCCAAATAAAGATATGGTAGGCAATATATCATTATATATAGTTCATTTTCACTCAAACTTATTGTACATTATTTTTTTTTGCTACTTATGTTCCTTTCAAAAACTCAAGGAAATTCCAACATTATTTTTGTTTAATTCGATCTGTATTAGTGTTACTGAAAAATTAGCAATTCTCATTGTCATTCTTTTATTGTTGATATTTTTAACAAGAGTGGTCGTAATTCAGTAGATATATATAGTTTCTTAAGTACCGGTGTAGCAGTAAATCTGCTAGACAATCCTCGCAAAATTGGAGAAATCCTCCAACAAGTGATCCGGATCATCAAGATGCTAACGTGGAGGAGACAAAGCAGTATGTTGCATTGAGGTATTTTAAAACAAGAACTCATCATGTTTATGCGCCAATAGACGGAGTAGATAATCCAATTAAAACTGAAGAGATTCGTGTCATATGTCATGACAAATTTAATCATGAAGAAAACATTGGGGCACTTGGGTGCGGTCATGAATATCATGCAGGATGCATCAAACAATGGCTGCTGATAAAGAATGATTGCCCCATATGCAGAGCTTCAGTTTTTTCCTAAAATATCAACAAAGACTATACAAATGCATAGCATCTAGAAATTTGTTTTAGTTTGATATTGTGCCAGTCTAAAGTTGTTTTCCCTTATGTTTATAGTTGTGTGTACGTATAATTTAAAGCTCATATCATCGAACTTAGTAATTAAGACAAATGATTTTTAAGTTGTGGATACCTCGCACTATATGTTTTTGTTACATACAAGAACAATTTATTTCCTGCCCTAATAAGTGTTAAGAGACAACAAATTAAAATATCATTGTAGACACTCTAGCATAAACACATATTAGCAAAACATCAATGGTAGTAATATTGTTTGTTTTTCCCACAACTGTAGTAATAACATTGATTATTGAATTTCTTCTAATGTTGTCACTTAATATCACACAACAATTTAAGACACAAACGAATCCAAACACAAAGAATTTAATATGCCGCTTTATTACAATCAATCTAATAAAAGAAACAATAATAGGAAACGTGATAAAAGAAATTGATCGGTACATGAGAGACTAGAGTTATATTACTAGATCTTCGGTCAAATAACAAACTAGGCACCATTTTAATTTTTATAATATTTGATATTAGAGAAAGATTAGTCTAGTGCAATGATGTTTTAACAATGGCACGATAAATTCAACAGTTAATTAAGAGGAGAGTAATTAAGGTGAACATTTAAAAACATAATAGCTAATTACACTAATAATATCATAATTTCCCCATGTAACCACGTCTACCAAATATTACTTATACAGTTCTATACTAGTAATGGAGATCTTTTCTCCATTTTCAAATAAACAATGACAAATGTCGTCAACACACTTCAATTTTGAAGCACAGAATAGTCTACCCTATTTTTCCCAAATCGAAGAATCAAACTAAAATCGAATTAAACAAAACATGTAAAATGACTTTTCCGATCATTTTATGTTTTAACATATTTCCCCAGTTTTACCTACTTGTAGTTTATTATTTTATTTAAAATTTGAAAGAATAGATGACATGATTCTAAAGGAGATCATATGCATTAAAGGAAGCCAATTCAATTTTGGAAGTTGAGAAATATAATGACCCTCATGGTCATTTTAAATTTTCTTTGTATATATATTTTCCGTTTTGACCCTCCCCGTAGCTTCTTCATATTATTTTTGATAAGCAGGAAGGGATGACATAATTCTCGAGGTAATCGAATGAATATTGAATGAGTTTTTTTACTTTGAAGGTTTGAAGTTTGATCAAAGTCCAAAGTCTTAGTTAATGATATGAAATTAGAATACTTGTGTCAATTATTTAGGTCCTAGAGGTGATTTTTGGCTTGGGGTGTGGTTGGTATGGATATCAAGGTGTTTGGGAGTGATTTGAGTCCTTGGTTGTACTTTTAAGTTTTAATAAAGCTAAGTTTTTGTCAAATTTTGATCAAGATGACCTCGTATAGATTATTTCATAAATCCAATTGATCCAAAATGTGTTTCATAATTTTTTTGCATATTGGTTTGTGTTCATGAGGTTCTGAATGAGTTTAGGACACTCAAGTTGCATTCTAGTAGAATTTAAAGTTAAGAGTTGACTATGATCAAATAGTTGACTGCACGAGCTTGGATTTATGATTTACAAGTTCCAATATCTTTGTATTTGGACTTGTCCGTAAATTTTAGTTAAATCTTTATGAGTTTCGAATGTATTTTGAATATTTTGAATGCTTTAGCCTTGTTTAAGCATAAAATGTGACGATTCAAAGGTCCACTTTTACTTTTTGAGATCAAAATTGTATTCCAAGACTTGTGAAATTTCAAGCATGAATTATAGGATTGATCCGTAAAATTTTGGATAATTTTTATAAGTCCATATCAGATTTTTATCATGAGACATAAAATTAATATTCTTTAACAAGAATGTTTGACAAGGCAAATGAGCACGATATTGAATTTTGATTGAACAAGTAGATTTCTATTACTATTGAAGGAAAATATTTTATTTACAAACTCAAAGGTTCTTTGAATCTTAATTCAAGTTTTATCTATTATGTATATTTTTGTATGTATTGAAAATAACTAGTAACATTCCTATTTATAAAGGTAAAAATCAAATTAAACTAGGACTAGAAACTACTCTAACAAACAAATCCTAATTAAACATAAATAAGTAAATATCATAAATAACAAATTCTAATCAACCTAGGATTCCTACTCCAACTTCGAATTAATATTTCCAACAATTATCTAGGACTCCAAGGAAAATGAATAGTCCATATCCAGGTTGTATGAGGCAATTAGAGGCATTTTACTTTTAAAAAAAAAGAGTTGGTGCAAAGAAGATTCAGGTATGGTGTAGATCTTTAGTGACGAAAAAGTGGACTTGCTTTCTTTTTATATAGTTGGACAAAATTAAATTTCAAGTCCAAGTTCATTATTATTCTTTCAATTTTGGGATCTAGAAAGCTCTGAGTGAGTTGATTTTTGATGTGTTCTTCTTGTATAAATATTGGATACAAATTCTCTATCATTATTTTATTCATTTTTCGAGAATACCCGTTATGTTTGATTTTGCTTCACAAAGCTAAGATTTGAAATCACGGACATAAGAAATTGTAAATGTTTGGTTTAAAGATCGATTAGTGATTGGATAATGTTAACTTTTGGAACTTAATGCCCTAATGTTATGGGTAAACCGATTTTGACACCAATATACTAATTTGTCAATTATTTTAACTATGTATGAGCATGAAAATTGGAAATCCTACTTTGATGATTTTAAGATGATTTGAACTTTTTTTGATGAAATTTTGGATTTGAGTTTCTCACCTTATCAATAGTATGATTTTAAAAGAAATTTTACGTTTTCACTTGGGGGGTCAGGACTTTTGTGTACATTTTTTGTGTTCAAATACGAGGTTTCTATGATCAACCAAAATCCATTCATGGAGTCTTAGGCCCCACTAACCTCTCTTAAGCTGTTCATATGTTCAAGAACACATTTTATGGGGTTTCTAGATTACTCAATACCGAAATTAAAGCCTAGATTAACAATGTTATGCTTAACAAAAAAAATGGAAATCGCTCATAATTACCCTCTCTTTACATTCTACCCCGATAATAAATAACCTAGAGTTCAACCCACAAAGTTCCACTAAGAACTCACCCATCAATTCTATGAAGGGAAAGATGGATTGAAATTATGAACCTCAAGAGAGAAAAACCTTATGTCTTGAAAGAGTCGCCCTTGGGATTCTCTGTTCAAATACTATACGTTAGACAAAAACTGGACATAAAACTTACTTAAAACATGAACTAAATAATCATGACATTTGTTATAGCGAAGGTCGCTATATCGAGTACCTCTTTGATATAGCGAAGCTTGACAACTTTGATGCCTTCACTATAGTGAAGCTTGGGAGATTTTTGACCACTCACTCATTTTTTGATATTTTTGAAAATCCTCATCCCCTAGGGACCTATGCAAGGGCACTATGATAAAAAAATAATCTACAATGACGGGGCAGTTCGGTACATCAGATTCCAATTCTACACACGTTAATCCCCACACATCAAAAAGGGGAATATGAATGAAAGGATAGAAGGAAGGACTAGAAAGAAATATACTGAGACTCCATGAACAACAAAGGATATTTGCTATGCATGTATGGTAAAGTCTCCCAAGTGGCCTCCTTTGTAGGAGATTTCTTCCACTGGACCTTGATAGAAAAAATATCTCTAGATCTCAACTCACAGACTTCCCTATTTAAAATAGCCTCATGCTACTTTTATAAGACAAGACCTCATTAAATAACATAGAATCCCACTGAATGAAATAATTGTCAACACCATGAAACTTATTTAGAATAGACACATGAAACATTGGATGAAAGCCTGACAAACCTGGAGGCAAGGCTAACTCATAGGCTACCTCTCCCACATGTCTAAGAATCTTAAAAGGACCAATAGACTACGGACTCAACATACCCCTCTTTTCAAACCTTATCACAATCTTCATGGATGAAACCTTAAGCAAAATATTTTCCCCTAGCATGAACTTTATGCCTCTAACCTTATGATATGTATATTCCTTCTATCTATTTTGAGATGTCAAAAGCTACTCCTTCAGAAGTGTAATACTCCGTAAAATTTTGAGCTAAGACTCGAACCATTCTTCGTTAGGAATAAGATTTAACCGAGGAATTTAAATTTCCTTAACTGTTAAGGTCACTAGATATAGCACCTTGAGTTCCAAAAAAACTAAAGATAATTCATTCAAGTCATTCATAATGTTCTTCTAAGTTTTGGGTAAACTTCAAACGACCATAACTTTTAGCATATGATGAGTTAAGACACCCATAAAATATCAAATGAAAGATCTTCGAGTCCTCTTTCCAATGCCGCAAAGTTTGCTAAATTTCAAGCTCTTGAGTAAAACGTTATGAATGATTTACTAACGATGCTTAAACCTGGCAGTAGCTCCGCGTTACGGAGCCAATACAGACCTCACTGCCTGCTGAAAAATTATTCTGACTCCCAACTAATTTTATTTATTTCTTTAAGGGTATTTTAGTCCTAAAAACCCTTAGGAGGTCATCTAAATTACATTAGTTTTCATAAATCAAACCGTCTCATCCACTCCTAAAATTCTACGCTCAAGAAATTCAAGAAACGCCAAGACTAGGGTTCATCTTCCAAGATTTTCCTTCAAGTTTCTTCAATAAGATGGTTCTTTCAGGTATTTAAGCTTGCATAGTGTTGGGTTTGTTCGCCCTTACGCCAATCATGTTTAATTTTATCCTGAATTCATTTTTGAAATTGAATTATTGAGTTCTTGAGTTTTACCCATCATTAAAAGTCTTTGAGTTCTTGAGGTGTGAGTTTTGCAAACGAGTTGAGTCCCTTAATAGATTTTTATATGATTTTTATTTAAATCTTTCTAGGTTTATGAATTTTCATGAATTTGTTCGATGAGACTGCTTTGGGTATGAGATGAGTCGAGTTTGGGAGAGGAAGAAAGATCGGGTAAAAATACGTGCCCAGATCCACGTCGAGGGGGTGTTTTAAAAATTCATTCCCCATAAAATTACTCTCATCTCCACATCGCGGAGGGGATATGAAGTTCACTATCCCAAAAATTATTTTTGCGACCAAAAAATTAATTCATCTTTTGCGTCGCGCCAGTGTCCTCCAGTTTGTGTCTTCGCTCGTTTCTTATTAGCAACTATCTAAACTTCATTTAATCATTGAGATATCCTACGTTCTAATCATAATCTTTGAATTCATACTTCAAATTCAAGGTAAAGTTAACAGTAGAGTTCAAGAAAGTCTTTGAGTTAAATTGTGAATCCCTTGATATCAACTATCGATTTGAGCTAAGTTTTGAAGAAGTAGGTATGAGAATGAGAAGATTTTTACTCATGAGTTCTATATTTTCATTGAGACCCTTGAGTCGAGTTATCCGTGTCCATAATTCTCATGAACTCTATGAATTGAGTGATCTTGAGAGGAGTATTACCTTCGAGTTCTAAGATCTTGCGTATTGAGTTCCTAATCCTTTTGAGATTATATTTCTAATTTTGGGACTACTACATGTTACCCATGACGGTCCTTGAGTTGAGTTGTTCATGCCTATAATCCCGCATGAACCCTACGAGTAGAGCAGTCTTGAAACGAGTAGTATCATTGAGTTCTTGAGTTCTGGAGTTGTTGAGTTCCGAGTATTGAGTTTTATATATGGTTATTGAAAACCTTGAATTGAGTCATTCACGTCCATAATTCGGCATGAACCCTATTTTGAGAAGTCTTTTACAATTATTTATAATATGTTTTAAGACTTGAGTACTTGAGTATAATAAGAATGAAGAAAGTCGAGTTTCATTTTTCAAAATGAATATATGGGAACTAAGTATTCCCAAGAGTAAATATTTTTACATTTAAAATGAGGGGAAACATCGATTTCCAAATGAGTTCATAAGGAGTTTTTGAGAAAAATCTCTTCAAAGAAACCTTGAGTAATAATCTCAAAGTTGTAGGATGAGAAAATGTTTTTTTTAAAAAACATATGAGCATAAACTTATTATTGGAAGTAGTATTGAGCACCGATATGGGGGAGAGTTTGGATAACTCACAGACCCCATAAACCATGTAGCCAACATGGGTAGAAAGGGTCATACTTTTAGATGGTTCTTTATTACTTTTTAAGCATAGCTTAGTGGATCCACTTAGTTGAGGAGTTCTATACTCCGGTAAGGTATATGACAGTTCTAACAGCATGGGTGAGACGTTGTATCATCACATAGCTCATAGTGATGATTGTTGGTTAGAGAATCTCCCAAATAAGAATTATTATTGTATTTTTACATACAAATTAGTTATTATTGTATTTTCACATACAATTGAGTTGCTATCTATTGTTTTACAACTTTCCATATATTGCATCTTATATTGTTGCTTTATCCTTGAACATCTTGATTTGAGTATCTTATTATGGAGTTGATCCCTATTTCTCTGAGTTGAGTTGAACTATTTTTCACTGAGTTGAGTACCTTATTGTTGAGTTGAGTTGAACTATGTTTCACTGAGTTGAGTACCTTATTGTTGAGTTGAGGCCTATTTCTCTTAGTAGAGTTGAACTATGTTTCACTGAGTTGAGTACCTTATTGTTGAGTTGAGCCCTATTTCTATGAGTTGAGGTGAACTATGTTTTATTGAGTTGAGTGAGTTGAGAAGGGGTAAGTATGTTTCTTTTCCATCAGTTCAAGCTTATGTTTATGCTTTAGAATTCCTCTTACATACTCGTACATTCCATGTATTGACGCCATTTGGCCTGCATCTTTTATGATGCAGATACATGTATTCAGGGTCATCAACAAAAGCTTCATTGATACCACTTGCAGTTCCAGTCAGCTTTGATGAGACTTTTTATATTCCAGAGGACTTCACCTTTAACTTACATTTAGTAGTTTTGAGATGTCGTGGGTATTGTCCCGATATCCTTTTGTAATAGTAGAGGCTTCATAGATAGACAAAGTTGAGTATTTGAGTATCTATCTTATTTGAGTTGTTTTTACAAACTCTAAGTTCATCTATTGAGTATTATTCAGATTATTTTAAAGTTGAGTATTTGAGTTTATTAAATTTAATTCAGTTCTAAGATTATGTATGCTTTAGTTAGTCTTCTGCTTGTAGTCATCCATAATGAGGGTTCGCTTGGGGACCAACAATGGTTCTCGAGTGCCGGTCACGTCCAGGGTATAGGCTCGGGTCGTGACAAGGAGTTCGGTACTCCACAACCTTACCTTAAATGCATCAAAGCAACCAATGAGAGATCTACACCTCCTCAAATACAATGCCTCAAATTGAGCCATATTAATATTTGAGTGGTAATTGTTATTATATGAAAACTCAGCCAATGGCAAGAACTAGTCCCAATGACTATGATGAGTCCACAAATTGGACTCATTTAGGGCTATATTTAGATAGAATTAGTGTCCTCAAATGCATATTTTATCTCAATATCTGATGAAAACCCTTAAGTTTCAGGTATTTGGAGTTTGAAAGATAGCATGGACACTACTTAGCAAAAAAGTAACAAAAGCACCTGAAAGAATGAAGAAATGAAGATCTGAGAATCGTCGAACCCATTCGGTGAGTCGCCAAAAGGTCTTATCCTCGCCTTTTGTTCCAGTGTGCTGAGCCCTGAAAGAACGGATCAAATCGACGATAAAAAGGAGCAGTCGACGTATCGCCAAGCAATTTCGTGAAGCTGTACTATGTAGCCCAATGATCCAAAACACGATGATGTTGAAGGCTAATGCAAGACGGTGATGAACTAAACCAAAGGGCGGATCGCCGAGTTGATCGACGATCCCGACTAACTTCGCCGAGTGATTCTTCGCAACACATTTCCTGAAAACTATAAATACTAGTTGAAGTTCTGTAGCTTTGTATAAGAGAAGAAATTATTATTAGCAAGTTTTATTATTAAGTTTTAATATCAGACTTAGAATATTCTCTCTAAGCTTGGAGAGGGTTTTGAAGAACTTGAAGATTCAAAGGGTTTCAACTCCAAGATTTTGGACTTAGGTCTTGTGGATTCTTCACTTTTGACTTGTTTTCAGACTTAATCTTGCATGCCCATTGATAGAAACTGAGATTGGTATACATTTTAACCTCTTTTACATGTGTAGCTAAAACCCCAATTCTTGGTTGTGATTTTGTGAATATGGGTTAGATTATCTATTAGGTCTTGCTTGTTGATAGTTTATTTGTTGTGTAAATGTGATTTCGTTTAGTAGTTGTGGTGGAACTTAATGAAATTTTAGTTGCAAATATGATTTCACCTTTGTGTTATCGGCTTGCTCGAGAGAGAGGTCGTAAAACTAAGACTACTAAATTGATTGCCGGTGGGATTGGGACTACATGAGGTTCAACTCAAGAGAGTGAACCCTAGTCTTTCTCCCACACACTCAGCTCGAGAGAGTGAGTGGGTTAAGGCGGAGGTTGTTCTTCATGCGGCAAGTGGGTGTCCAAGAGGAACCCATTTGTTTCAGGGTAAGTTGCTCGAGAGAGAATTTACCCCCACTATAGTCTAGCCTAGTCACAAATACTCAACAGATTTACTATGAAAAGCATGTACCCAATAGTCTAGTCTAACCCGTATTCCTATCACATCCAAGAATCCTGTCTCCATATTTGCATTTCTTTTTATTTTTGTTGATTTTGCTCTTTTTTGTTGCTTGCTTACAAACCCCCTATTGATAATTGACACTCGTGTCAAACCCCTTAATTTGTCATGTCTTCATTCAATAAAGTCTTCAACTACGGTTAGCTTTAGCACTTTCGTGCTTAATCACTAATTTTCAGTACTGCTACACCGGGCACGAAGGCCCCGACAGATGTAGAGACTTCATAGACAGGACTTTTCTTCACCTTCCTCTCTGTCTTACTTACTTTTACTTTTGGATACTTTTATTCTCATTTGAGGACAAATACTTTTTATTTGTGGTAGGGTGAGGCCCACTTTTGTGTGCTATTTGTGACTCGTGTTTTTATGTATATATTTGGGTTGTTCTGTTTAAATTATGTTTACACTGCTTTCTGTGGATGTTTGAGCTTGTGGCTCCTTTTATTTTAAATTGCAAAATGATTTTTGACCCGTCTGAAATTTTTTGCCACCTCTCGTGTGTTGAATGTGACTGTTCTTTTGCTAAATTTAAGTCTCGGTTCCGATCAATACCGATGACTTGAATAGTGCTCTCAATCGAATGAACATGCGCAGCGACAATAAAGCCAAATGAAGTTGCATAGACAATATGTGAACTCTTTGCATCTCGTTGTGACTAGCCAATGATCAAATTAATTCTCTTGTGATGACCGTTGCACACTAGCGAAAGTGTGGAGTCTTGTTTGACTTATAGTATCAATGCCTAGTGTGATGAGCTTACCTGTGAACTATGCATGATGGATCCTAGAATTTTCCCCGTTGGTCTGGTCAACTAAGTGATGCTATCTCTTGATATGATCTTAAGCAACTTCTAAGAGTGTTAGCCAATTTGGCATATACCTCTTTTGTGGCCTACCTTGTGAGTGTGTGTGAACCTCTTTTGAACACCCCTTGAGCCTTACCTTTTTTTGAAAGAAACTTGATGAAATCAATGACCTTTCTTTATCCATTACCCATAATCCTCATGAAGTTATGGTTTAGTTGAATAGCCAACTTAGGCCAAAAGCCTAAGTTGGGGGTGTGGTGAAAAGATAAGGGCAAGTCAAGAAGTGCAAGGAAAGTCTCCTCTTACCCATGGTTTGGAGAAAAATGGAACCCCTCCATATAAATAAAAGAGAGAGAAAAGAGAAAGAAAAAGAAAGTTGTGGAATAAAGTACAAAATAAATGGGGTTTCCAAGCAATCCATGGAGAGTGAATAATAGGATGACTTATGAGCACTAAAGAAAATGATGAAGGAAAAGGAAAGGAAGTGTTGTGAGCACCACATTCCATGAGGATGAAAGTCACTGAGCCTAAATGACCATACCTTTGCACTCAGCGCCATTACAAGTCTTGAAAAGACCTTTTTGATCTTGAGAAAGCTGAAACAAAAGTTGATTGGAAAATACGGGCAAACCAATAGGTGAAAGTATGCATTGTGTTCTTCCTTGTGAGAGTGAGCGTTGCATTTGATTTCGAAACTTTAAATGATTAAATCATTGTGTGTGAATTTGAATCATTCCTTGTGTGAGGTCATTTGAACACTTTGGTTAAGCTTGAACTTGCATTTGAAGCAAGTATTGTGAGCATGAGACTCTTTGATATTGGTGAGTCACAACTTGAATCTTTGCATAAGTATATTGAGTCTTGTTGTGTGCATTCATGATTAAGTCTTGTGTAGCACTATTCAAGATACCCTTTTTGAACGGCTGAACTTGAGTTTGCTTGAGGACAAGCAAATGTTTAAGTTGGGGGTGTTGATGAGTCCACAAATTGGACTCATTTAGAATTAGTGTCCTCAAATGCATATTTTAGCTCAATATCTGATGAAAACCCTTAAGTTTCAGGTATTTGGAGTTTGAGGGAAAGCATGGACACTACTTAGAAAAAAAGAAACAAAAGCAGCTAAAAGAACAAAGAAATAAAGATCTGAGAATCGCCGAACCCATTCAGCGAGTTGCCAAAAGGTCTTATCCTCGCCTTTTGTTCCAGTGTGCTGAGCCCTGAAAGAACGGATCAAATCGGCGATAAAAAGGAGCAGTCGACGTATCGCCAAGCAATTTCGTGAAGCTGTACTATGTAGCCCAATGATCCAAAACACGATGATGTTGAAGGTTAATGCAAGACGGTGATGAACTAAACCAAAGGGCGGATCGCCGAGTTGATCGGCGATCCCGACTAACTTCGCCGAGTGATCCTTCGCAGCACATTTCTTGACAACTATAAATACTCGTTGAAATTTTGTAGCTTAGTATTAGAGTAGAAATTATTATTAGCAAGTTTTATTATTAAGTTTTAATATCAGACTTAGAATATTCTCTCTAAGCTTAGAGAGGGTTTTGAAGAACTTGAAGATTCAAAGGGTTTCAACTCCAAGATTTTGGACTTAGGTCTTGTGGATTCTTCACTTTTGACTTGTTTTAAGACTTAATCTTGCATACCCATTGATAGAAACTGAGATTGGTATACATTTTTACCTCTTTTACATGTGTAGCTAAAACCCTAATTCTTGGGGTATAATTTTTTGAATATGGGCTAGATTATCTGTTGGGTCTTGCTTGTTGATGATTTATTTGTTGTGTAAATGTGAATTCGTTTAGTAGTTATGGTGGAACTTAATGAAATTTTAGTTGCAAATACGATTTCACCTTTGTGTTTTCGGCTTGCTCGAGTGACTGGTCGTAAAACTAAGACTACTAAATTGATGACCGATGGGATTGGGTCGACATGAGGTTCAGCTCGAGAGAGTGAACCCTAGTCCTTCTCCCACACACTCAGCTCGAGAGAGTGATTGGGCTAAGGTGGAGGCTGTTCTTCATGCGGCACGTGGGTGTCTGAGAGGAACCCATTTGATTCGGGGTAAGTTGCTTGAGAGAGAATTTTCTCCCACTATAGTCTAGCCTATTCACAAATTTCTCAACGGATTTACCATCAAAAGCATGTTCCCAATAGTCTAGTCTTACCCGTATTCCTATCACATTCCAAGAATCCCGTCTCCATATTTGTATCTCTTTTTATTTTTGTTGATTTTGCTTTTTTTTTGTTACTTGCTTACAAACCCCCTATTGATAATTGACACTCGTGTCAAACCCTTTAATTTGTCATGTCTTCATTTGATAAAGTCTTTAGCTACAGTTAGCTTTAGCACTTTCGTGCTTAATCACTAATTTTTAGAAACCGCTTCCTTGGGACTCGAACCCAACCCTTGGTTGGGTTACTTTATTATTGTATGATCGTAAACACTTGCATTTGAAGTTGTGTCTTGATTACACAAACATCAAACTATCAAAGTCGATCACACACACACAAAGTATGCCTTCCAATACATGATAGTCTGCTCAAACTACCAATCAGTTTGATGGTGAAAAGTTATACCCAAATGCGTAGTGCGCAACACAGCTTGCAAAGTTCTCCAAAAGTTAGATTAAACTGCCTTTTTCTTTAAGAAACGATGGAGACCAAAACTCCATGCAATTTAAAAACCTTACGAAGATAAATCTTGGTCAACTTCTCTGCATTATAAGTCACTTGAAATGGTATGAAATGTAAAGAATTAGTCATCCTATCTATAATCACCAAAATTAAATCGAACTTACTCATGGTCTTTGGAAGACCAACTAAGAAATTTATAGAAATCCTCTCCCACTTCCACTCAGGAATAGTTGGCAATTTGGACACTAAGCAATAAACTCCATAATATCATGATCATTCCACCTCACCAATAATGTTGCCTCAAGTTATGATACATCTTGGTGGCTCCAGGATGTATAGAATATCTAAAATAGTGAGACTTTGTCAAAAAAGTTTTGAGACATGGGGTGCACACACACCCTTTGATCCTCAGAACACCCTCATCATCTATCATTGCTTCTTTTGCTTCCCCTTGAAATACCTTGACATGAATCTTGCATAACTTGGCATCTTCAAAATGTCTGGCCTTAATGTAATTGAAAAACAAAGATCTTGCGTCTACATGAGCCAATAGGCTACCAAAATCCAATAACTCAAGTCTCATAAGACCGTTAGCCGGAGTCTAAACCTCTCTAGCATAAGTACACCTCAAAACCTCCAAACAAGTTAAACTACCTATGCTTTCAGACTTTCTGTTCAATGCATCAACTATCACATTAGCCTTATCTGAATGATACATGATAGTTATTTCATAATCATTGAGAAACTCCATTCATCTTCATTGTCTCACATTCAAATCCTTTTGAGTAAACACATGTTGATCAAATGATATGGTGATTAGTGAATACCTCACAATGGACACCATAAATATAATGTCTCAAGATTTTTTGAACAAATACCACAATTGCCAACTTCAAATCATGAGGTGGAATAGTTTTTCTCATGAACCTCCAACTATCTAGAGACATATGAAATGACTAGCTTATCCTACATCATAACAACACCCAAATCAGAGCGTAAAACATCACATTAAACTACAAAATCTTTACCTTTCATTGGCAAACCTAAAATAGTTGTTGTGGTCAGCAAATTCTTGAGCATTATGAATCTCTCCTCGAATTCATTAGATCATTCAAATGAAACCTCTTTATGATTCAAACGAGTCAACTTAGAGGAACTAGAAGCAAACCCCTTCACAAACCGATGATAATAACTGGCTAACCCCACAAAAGTGTGAATCTCTAAGACTGAAATGGTCCTAGCCCAATTCTTAACAATTTTGATCTTATGTAGATCAACCATCACTCATTATTTAGAAACCATATGCCCTAGAAAGTACACTATAGACAACCTAAATTCATAACTAAAAAATTTAGCAAACAACTACTTCATTTTTAGCGACCCCAAAACAATCCTAAGGTGATTCTCATGCTTCTCCTTACTCTTAGAAAATATCAAGATTTCATCCATGAATACAATAAAGAACAAATCTAAATAGGGTTTGAAAACACTATTCATCTAGCTCATAAAAGTGCTACGAGCATTAGTAAGTCCGAAAGATATAACAAAAAATGCACAATGTGCATATCTGGTCCAAATGGCTGTCTGATGAACATTTTAGCATGAGTTTAAGTTGATGATATCTGGGCCTCAAGTCAATCTAAGAGAAGATTGATGCACCTTGAAACTAATCAAACAAGTCATATATGCACAAAAAGGGATACTTATTCAAAATAGTGACCTTGTTCAAATAACAGTATTCAATACACATACGCATACATCTATATTTCTTCTTCACAAACAGGACAAAAGCACCCCAAGGAGATGCACTCATTCGAACAAACACCTTACTGAGAAAGTCTCGAAATTGAGCTTTCAACTCTCTCAACTCAATCGATGACATACGATATTGCGGAATAGAAATGGGGTGAGCCCCCAACTCTAAGTCAATGGGAAAACCAATATCCTAATTTGGTGGCATGTCAAGTAAGTTAGTGAGAAACACCTCTAAGACATTACATACCACTCAAACTTACCCAATAAAAGAGACCTCTACATTAGTATCTCAAAGATGATCCATAAATGCTAAATATCCTATCTCTACTAACTCTTTTTGCTCAAATATAGGATATGATCTTTTTAGGAGAAGTATTATAATCTCCCTTCCACTCTAATATAAACATACTAGGCATAAAGATAGAAACAATTTTAGTATGATAGTTTAAGATAGAATGATACAGATTCAACCAACTTATCCCCAAAATAACGTCACAATCTATCATATCTAGGATCACTAAATAAACCTAGGTTCAATAACTTATAAAAGTCATCTCACAAGAATGGTAGACCGTATGTTGATCATAAAATCTCCCACTAGAGTAGAAACATGAATAGGAACATCAAGACACTAATAAATCATATACATACTAACAAAAAAAAGTAAGTATATACTTAAGAAAAGGGGAACCGAGATAAAAAAAAAGAGGGAGTACCCATTCGGTCATAAACAAGAAGGGTACTTATGATCTTTTCGTTGGTCACCTTTGCCTTATGTCTACCCGATAAAACATAGAAATCAACTTTTCCCTATCAACTTTGCCCTTGTCTGGGCACTGTCTGTACTGGGGTTGGTACTGCCTCTTACCATTCTAAGCATCACCCCTATTCGGGTGAGTGCTACCCATACCAATTATGTGTCTACCTCACCCAAGTTGAGGATAAACCCTACTAAATGGCTCTCTTATATGTCCACCTCACCCAAGTTGAGGATAAACCCTACTAAATGGCTCTCTTCTCTACCTTCTAGAACAGTAGCTTGAAAATTTTGTTGTAGAACAATATTTCTAGTCTATCTAAATCTAGGACAAAATTTATGAATATGCTCTGTCTGACCACACTCTTAGCAGACTCAGTCCAAAGTTGGCCTCTATCCTAAAGTAAAAGAGTTAGAATATCCTCCCTTTCTTGATGGTTCTTGAGTGGTCAAAGATGGACATTGCAGATGATACCTGCATAGCTAACCTAATTGGGCATCTAGAATATCCCTTAAGAAACTGGTGCCAAAGGAACTGTCCCCTTAGAAAAGGACCCATCTAAACCATCACCCTTCATGACCTTCTTTTCTGCAGACTTACCATAAAAACATTGCTGCACACCCTCTACATTCATAGCATGCTCAACCAATTCTTAAAATGACTAAGTAAAAGTTACCATCCATAGAGTTTCAAGCTGTAGTCCCATATTTAGACCCTTAACAAATCATCCAATCCTGTCCTCTTCTGTGGAAAGTAGTTGCGAAGAATACATGGATAAAGAGTGAAAACAAGTCTCATATGCTATGATAAACAAACTCCCCTGCTCTAAACTGGTGAACTCATCATGTCTACTTTCTCACAAAGTGCAAGGAGCATACTTCTCAAAAATGATAAAGTAAAATTGGGTCCATGTCAAGAAATTTATTTGATAGGTCTGCACTTAAGATATGCCCTCTACCATAAATTAACATCTCTCAACTTTAGAATAAGCAATCTTTAGAAATCACCACCGGGCCACGAATGCTCGGCCTTCACCTGATGACAACATAAGGAATGGGACACATAATCCATAATATTTCTCTTCATACCACTCTATTAGTAATTTGTCTCAAGTCACGATATATCGTTGTTGTGCCTGTATGAATAGAATATCTGGAGTCATGAGAATCTCGTAGAATCATCTGTATCAAGTCCTGAAATCTAAAAATGTAAATATGGCCATCAAACCTCATAGAACCATTCGCATCCAAGGTGGTCAGACCTCACAACACCTGATCTCGAATAGCTACAAGGGCATTGTCCTCAAATTGTTGACCATGAATCTGCTCCAATAATAATGATTGAACCCAATATATCACTAGTATCCCTTTGAGCCTATAACCAATTGTTGATAACTATGTCATGCGCCTAAATATTTTTGTTGAAGCCATAGTTTTTACATCATGTTTTCTTGAGCACTGCATCATAGACTTTTTGTATTCATCAAATTTGAAAAAAACGAATGGTTGGGTGAAATGAATTCATTAATAGTTACAAAGTGATGAAAAGACCTCGTAAAATAATAATAATAATAATAATATATAATTAAATTAAAAGAATGAATCGTGTGAAATAAGAGGGAGACACTAGTGATCAACCCCCCAAAGGAATATCTTATCCCCCTATGGACTCTCACCTTCCACATAGCCAACTTTAATACAACCCCAATATTGATTTGTGTGTTCGTCATGAGGGCATAAACTAGGAAAACTCTATCATGGGTGACATCAATGTAGTGCAGTATCGATATCAAGCAGTTCATCACAATTTTTAGCCACTCCCGAGCCTCCCGGTTCATCAGGGCATAGGAGAAGGTCTTGTGGTACCCCTTCTGGCTATGGTGGGTCCATTTGGTGTGGAATACATCCCACACAGTGTGTTACAAATATAAGGATAAGGCGGGAAAATATTCAAGCCCGTCATCACAAAATGAGATACCTCCATAGTCCATACCTACTCATTCACCAACATGGGGGCCAGGGTGATGCTAGTGCCTCGCACTTTGCCAATATGTGGCCGAGCATTAGGTTCTGGTTTGCATAAAATTTCGCACCATATAAAGATTGCATTCAGTCGGTTTGGTAAGATAAATTTCATATGGAGCTCGAGAATTCGATGCATGATTTGGGGTTATTCCCTCTCTAGTCTCTCATTGTCGATGGACACATCTGAGAAGTATTTAGCTTCAATGTGCTTTTTCCACCAATTCTTCCCTTATTTATGAACCGTTTTGAGTCCTAAAATGATGAGTTTGACCACGAGGGACTGCAGGTGTGGGAGGAACATTTGAGTCAATACAAACCCTTTTCTTGTTACTGGAGGATGCCACCTCCTTCATTGGTCTCTGAGTACCATACATGATGACCTTCCAAAAAAAAATTAGCAACAATTTCATCAGCCCAACAAGGCTCTCAAAACACCCGGTAAGTGCGGATGTTCGTGATATCACCCCACACTCACTCTTTTGATACAGCCCCCACATAGACAAAATGGTACTTATACTTCCCCTAATCAAATTCATGCTTGGCATATCCAACCAATTATAACACTTCTCATAACAATTCATGCACACCTAATTGAATCTACTCAAGAATTTGAAACAATCGAGAATGTCACCCATAATTTCCTATCAAATCACAATAATCATTACCTTCTTTGTGAATACTGCTTTACTCATAAAGGGCTTC
This sequence comes from Solanum verrucosum, assembly GCF_900185275.1. Taxonomy (NCBI): domain Eukaryota; kingdom Viridiplantae; phylum Streptophyta; class Magnoliopsida; order Solanales; family Solanaceae; genus Solanum; species Solanum verrucosum. The sequence goes on along the minus strand of NW_026020207.1, from coordinate 827,713 downwards.
AATGTGCTACTCAAGAATTAACACAACCCAAGATAGAATCTTTGGAGAGATAATCAATAAAAAAAATTCACAAGAGACAAGTTTCACCAATGCCCAAACACTTCAGAATATGCAATATTTCATTCATGGGTACTATTTAGAAGGTTTAAGAACTTAATTTCCTTCCCCAAGAACATACTTCAAGGTTTTGCAGGTCATATCATGAAGCAACTCAAAAAATTCAAGATCTACAAGTTGGGACCACTCAACCATCCCTAAGTAGAAAAACTAGTGAGAAACATATCATGATCACAGAAGATTGTAGAACTAGCAAGAATTTGTGGCTGGAGCAGAGCCAAAATTTGGTTGTGGTTGGGGAAAATGAGTTGAATCGCATGAGGGAGTATGTGAATAGGAAAGTAGGGGTTAAATTGGGGTTAAAATGGGAGTTGGTTCGGGTTGGGTTTGGGGAAGACAGGTAAAATTCGAATGTTAAATGAAAAACCAAAAATTTAGAACCAGGTACGCACACAGAGAGGTCGCATACTCTTCTATCCCGACAGGGAATTTAAATCCCATCGAAAATGAAAAATCCTCCTTAGGTCAGCCATGTGGAGCAGTTGCGAACCCTCCTGGTTTAATTATTTTCAAGGGGAACTTACCTTCCATCGTGCATTTACACTTATTAAGCACCCTATTGTTCCTGCATAATAGACAAAAACTACAAATGATTAGAAATATTAGGCTTCCTCCCATTACACACTTATGTTTTGGTTGCGGCTCGACATTTCATTTTGTATTTTTGCTTTTCATGTTTTTTTAATAGTTCCTAACTATTACAATCATGTAAAAATTTAATAATCTCTAGAAATGAAAAAAAAAACCCTATCTACGACAATGATTCACGAGTTACCTCTCGTTTAGCACCTGATTTAATGTCGCAACTCAACATAGCTCACGAATCATTCATCTTGGAGTTCAATCACTTGTCTGTCACGATCTGCATAATTTCCAAAGTAGTGTTTCACCCGTTGTCCATTAACAAGAAAAGGTGGAATCCTTGTCTAATATTCGTAACTCTATAGCTCCATGCAATATCATCCTCACTACTTTGAATTATCCACTCCACTTAGATCTCAATTTTCCTAGGAACAACTTCAATATAGAATAACAATAGTACATGTTGACTTGGATTGAAGGTGTGAGTGATGATATGCTTGGCATGCCATCACTTAGTCTTTTTCTTGTATAGCTTGGCATTTTCATAAGCATAAGCCTAAACTCCTCAAGTTCGTGCAACTTCCCAATTTGTCTCTTGTCGGCAACTCTGGGTCAAGATTTAGATTCTTAATTGACCAATAAGTTAGGTGTTCTAGTTTTTCTGGAAGATGAAAGCCCTTAACAATTACCATTTTATAGGGAGGAGTCCCAATTGGTGTCTTGTAGGCTTTTCTATATTCCCACAATGCATCATCTAGATTCATAGTCCACTCTTTCCTTTGTGCATTAACATTTTTTAGCAGGATTTTTTCCACCTTTCTATTTGACACCTCTACTTGGCCACTTGTCATGTTGTATCCACCTTGTGGCTGATCCCATTCTTTGTCAACATATTTTTCACCCACTAATTGAAAAAATGCGTCCCTCCCTCACAGATAATAGCCCTTGGAGTTCCAAAATGTGTGAATATTTATTTCTTAATAAACTTTAGGACCACCTTGGAGTCATTAGTGGGAAGATTTACAACCTCAACCCATATAGACACATAATCCACTACCATAAGAATATATTGGTTCCTATTAGAAGGTGGAAAGGGACCAATGAAATCAATCCCCCACATGTTGAATATCTCTACCTCTAGAATATTGTTCAATGGCATCTCATGTCTTCTCGAAATAGTTCACATCCGCTGACATGGATCTCACTCTTTTACATAGAATGTGGCAACTTTAAATATAGTAGGCTAGAAAAATCTAGACTATGTCACTTTGTGAGCCGTGTGCTCACCTCTATGATGACAACCATTAGGGGAGGAATGACAACTATGCAGTACTTGCTTGACCTTATTCTCAATAATACATCTCTTAATCAACCTATCTAAGCCTTGCTTAAATAGAAGGGCTCATCCCAAATGTAAAATCGAGTCTGATTAATAATATCCACATACCACGACAATTCAACAATATCCAAGGCTAGAAACTGCTCATCAGGAAACTCCTCATGAATTCGACCTTCATTTAACACATGCATTGAACTTTCTACCCTGGACATCTGATCTGTAATTTGGTTTTCTGTAATATCTCTGTCCTTAATTTCCAAATCAAATTCTTGGAACAGAAATATCCACCAAATGAGCCTTGGATTTTCATATTTCATTTTGAGCAGGTACCTAACAACATCATGGTCAATGTAAACAATAACTTTACTACCTACCAAATAAGATCTGAACTTATCAAAGGTGAAGACCAAAGGAAGCATCTCCTTCTCAGTCACACTATTTAATTTGCTTGCACTGAATTAGGGGGTTTTGCTAGCATAACATATGGAGTAGAACACCTTATCCTTACATTGTCCCAGCACAACACCCACAACTATATCATTAATATCACACATGAGCTCAAATTATAACTCCATTTAGGAGCAATCACGATTGGAGCCTCTATCAAGTTCTTTTTTTGGCACCTCAAATGCTTGGATTTAGCTTTCATAAAATTCAAACTTCACTTTTTTCTATGAGAGACTACACATAGGTTTGGAAGTCATGGATAAACTCTTGATGAATCTCCTATAGAATTCTACAAGGCCAAGAAGCTTCTTATCCATTTCACTGATATTGGTGGTGGCAACTTCTCTATTACTTCAACCTTAGCTCGATCAACCTTTAATCCTTTTTTTGTGACCTTGTGGTCGAGAAAAATGACTTCTCTGACCAATAAATGTCACTTTCCCCAACTTAATACTAGATTTGTCTCCTTACTCTTACAAATACCTTGTCAAGATTATCCAAACATAGCTCAAAAGATTCCCCAAAGATAGAGAATACTTCCATGAAAACCTCCACAAAGTCCTCTACCATGTCATGAAATTTGGCTATCATGCACCTCTGGAAGGTTTTTGGCTCATTTCAAAGTCCAAAGGGCGTACACTTGAAAGCATATGTGCCATAAGGATAGGTGAAGGTAGTCTTTTACTGATCCTCTTAGGAAATTACAATCTGGTTGTAGCTTGAATACCCTTATAGAAAACAATAATACTCATTCTTAACTAACTTGTCCAACATCTGATCAATGAAGAGGAGTGGATAGTGATCCTTTCTAGTGGCCTCATTCAGTTTACGATAATTCATGCATATAAGCCACCCACTAACTATTCTTGTAAGGATCAACTTGTTCTTCTCATTTGGCATCATAGTTATGCCCCCATTTTAGGTTCACATTAAAATGGACTCATCCATTTGTTGTTTGAAATGGGGTACACTATCCCAACATCTAGCCACTTGATTACCTCTATTCTCACCTCATCTTTGATTATCTGGTTCAGTCGGCATTGGTGTTGCGCTCTTGTATTGTAACCCTCTTCCATGTAAATCTTATACATGCACAACTCTAGACTGATTCCATGTATATAAAAAATTTTCTATCCAGTGACTTATTTTCTTCTTCTTAGCACACTAAAGACGCACTAGCATGCATTCCAAACAAATCTGCAGAAAGAATCACTAGTAAGGTTTCATTATCACCCAAAAATGCATATCGAAGATGAGACGGGAGTGATTTTAACTCAAGATTAGGAGCTTCTTCAATTGACAACTTAGGTGGAGGTCCCAATACTCTATTCAATGGTTCCTAGTTGCCTATTTATACACACACACTTGCCACATCTAGAGTTTGGATTATCTCTTGTGTTTCAACATCACCAAAAATGTCATGTCCCACCAACACTCTCTTAATTGGGTCCCTATATGTGATGTAATGAGCTTCCACAACAAGATCAGTGACTGTGATGGCCAGTAATTCTTCATAAAATGCAAGTACCTTTAATGTGTGATACACATTAAACACATAAAATTTTCCATATTCCCTCATTGTCAACTAACCCGCTGCCACATATATTTAAGCCATCCCAGTGACCAAGAAAGTTCACCCCAATATGAATAGTATCTCAGGATCCAGCTCAAAATTGAGCACTACACAATATGAAAGATCAATAACCCACTTACAATAGAAAGTCTTTTAAAACCCATTATGTTCTAGCAACAGAGAGGTTTGCATTTTGTACAATTATGCAAGCATGAGATTAATGTTGGCACCAAAATTACATAGCCTTTGAGTATGAATGTTCTACCCTATAGTAATCTAATCTGCAAAACTACCTGGATCTTTTAGTATGGTGGGCAACATGTTCTGAATTCTAGAACTGCACTCCTCATTAAGTGCAATTTTCTCATACTCTGTCATCCTCCTCTCGTTTGCCACAGTCTCCTTCACAAATTTAGCATACTTTAGAATTCCCTACAAAATATCAGCAAGCAGCAAACTAATGTGAACCTGCAAGAGTAAAGAGAGAAGCTTTCCAAATCATTCATCCTTATTCTATTTATTGAACATTTTTGCAAGAGAGGGGGTGGTTTTACTTATTTACTTCACTCTTTACATGTGAGCTTTTTCCAACTCCGTTATTCTTCTTCTCACTGATCACTACCTTTGGAACCCTATTTTTTAGAACTAGCTCTTCTACCTCCAAACCTCTTCGGGTACCCATGACATTAACCTACTTTGGGTTTGGATAAGTGTTACCTAGTAGGCCTCCTTGAGGATGAGAGTTTTGAGCACTATAAAATTTCTCAAACTACTTTTTTAAGTTCTAAGTGGCCAGTTTATTGTCACACACATTTGCGGCCAGCTTGGCCTTGTCTTCCATCATTTGCTTTAACATCTCTTCCACACTCATGTTACCCTGCTTTCCACTGTGCTAATTACCCTGGCTATGTTGATTATATTAATTCTCATTACCTTGTGGCCTGTTTTGATTTTGACTTTGATTCTGGTTTTGGTTACCTCCCCATGAGAAATTTGGATAATTTTTCCAACTTGGATTATATGTACTCCCATAGTTCTAGTTTCCTCTACCTCTTTGAGCATTTCCCAATAAGTTCACAGAATCTAGATTGGACCCACAATATTCATTAGCATGCTCACCATTACCACACACTTCACACCACACTTGTTGTTGCACCACATTTGCCGAAGCCTGTTGTAGCCCAAATGTCAAATTGCTAATGTGAGTGTTCATCATGTTCTGTATTGAAGCAATTTGTTTAGTTAGGATTGTACTGCATCTACCTCTAGTACCCTAGTAGTATTTTGTACCATCGGTTTGGTGGCTCATCCATCCCACTCAGATTTCCCTTGAGAAATTTGATTTAACAGTGTGAACAATTGCTCATACGTTTTCTCTAAGGCATGTCTCCCTGCAGCAGAGTGAAGAAGAATTTTTGTATTTGGTTCAAGGCCCTCAATGAAGGTATGAACCAATACCTCATTTTCTAAGTGATGATATTTGCAGCTTATCAATAAGGATTTGAATATATACCAGGCTTGGTATAAATTCTCTCCTCCCTTGTGTTTGAAATTCAATATCTCACTCCTTATCTTAGCTATTTTCCCCAATGCAAAGAACCTTATCAAGAACTTACGATTAAGATCATCCCATGAAGTGATGGAGTTCCTGGCTCCAACTTCAACCACCATTTTCCCACTCCTAGTAGAGAAAAGGGAAACAAAGTGAGCCTCATGTAATTAGGAGATATTCCAGTTGGCGTGTAAGTGTCACTAATTAATCATGTATTTGAAAGAATTCCCACCCACACTTTAAAAAGATGTTATGTCCCCAAAGTATCAATTAAAAAATTAAACAAGGGTTAGAAAAACTCCCTAAAACCTTTAATACTTGCTAACAATATGGAAATATTCAATTATCATCAAGAGGGGTGTGTGACCCCACATTTATTCTTTTCCATGCTCTTTAGCTCCAAATTTCGGGTACTCAGACTTCCCAAAACATGTAAGCACAAAACAACACAAAAAATGACACTAAAAAAATATAAAATAAGAAGCTACACTACTAATTGGGTTGCCTCCCAACATGCGCATGATTTAACATTGTTACATGACTCAAGTGACCACTTTTCTTTCAACTTTGAACTTATGAATTTCACCGCTAATTTTGCGTCAATTGTTTTGCTCTGCTCAAGATCAAAGATCAAAGGTTCTACAAATAGATGAAGCATCTTGCATTCCTTGGTCCTTATGTGAGGAATGTTATTGTGTCCATGTGGACTAACAAACTTTAGGATGTGGGAGGCTTGTTCCTCATCTAGACACTTCTCCACTAGTTCAAATGACTCAAATTTCATGTCGTCATATAATCATAATGTAGAAAAATATTTTGAATGAGGTCCAAGATGCTGAAACTACAACGCAACATTATTTATGCCATTCTCACTTTTGTACTCCTTCTCAACATTGACATGAAGGAATAAAGTATAGTTGAATGATTGTAATTCCTCTTTTTGCTCCACTAGTTGGTCATCATCCATGATAATTGGTGATTGAGCACCAGAAACCTCAACCTATTTGTTCAAGTGAGCCTCTAAGTCATGAATATCTAAGCTAAATTGGTCTTCTTTTTTTTTATCTGAGCTCAACTCTTCCTATTGTCAATTGGATCGCCATGTGTGTAAGGCTACCACAAAGAGACTCTTGAAACTTTAAAAGTTGAGATTGTTCATGCAGCCAATATTTGCTCATTATCTCTATTTCACAATTTTATCTTGAAGGGATTCACTCTCTTCTTATAATTGAGTCTTAGCTAGGACTATAACTTGCAGATTATAGGTGTCAACCTTAGCCTTCATTGTCATGAGTTTTGAATGAGTTATTTCCATAACTTCCCTAATTTATGTTTGTTGCTCCATTAGTTGCTTCAATAAATCCATAATGTGAGCCTCTTATTTAACATCCTCTACTTCATAACTCCTACCAACATCACAAATAACAGAAGAATCATAATAGGGGCTCAAGGGTGAGGAATTAGAATTGGGACAACCATTCAAATTTCCATCTTAACCACCACATATCTGACATACATTCCATTCCAAATATTGGGTAGGTTCTCACAACCCTCTCTTTTGAATAGTATGATGATTGATATCCAAATAGGGTCCTCCACAGTACCGACAATGATAACCATCGTCCAAGCACTATCTATCCCAATCGTTCATATAAATAAGAGTACCAAAATATTAAAATAAAAAATATATAAAAAATTAAATAAATATAGAGAGAAAAAGTATAACCTAAACAATAGTTAATTTCTAAGTCCCCGAAAGTGGCACCAAAATCTTGATTACAAATGCACAGGAACTTGTGTGTGGTCACACAAGTAATATATTGGCTCTTAAGAACTAAATTATCGAAACCAAAGGATTTATGATTAGCAAATACATAATTTAGTTGTAACTATAATTTAGTGCAAGTATGTCGAAAGAGTTTAATTGGTGTTTTAAAATAAAAGCTGCAATATTCAAATTAACTATATTTACGAGCAATGATTTTGTTTCACTTTGAACTATAACAATGACTTGGTGAATCCTAGGGCTCTAGGATAAGCAAGACTTCATATATAACATACCACACTTTAGAATCTGATAGGTTATCAAGCTATTGATTAACAAGTTTAATATTACGATCATTATCTCTCGACCTCTAATCACCTACCACAATTGACAACCTAACTATATCATTGAGTGGGAATAGATTGGACCAATTGTAGAGCATTATGATATCTTCTTGTTTTATAACCAAGAACGGTAACTGTATATATCTCTACACTAGATGCAAATCAATCTATGTTTTGACCTAGAAAGATCATTCTCCTTGTATTCCACATTCTATATCCCTCTATTCCTCTCTCGAGTTCTAAAGAAGACAATATATTTATACTAATGGTAATCAAGCATTAATTTGGAAATTCAAGAACACAAGAACAATTTTGAATTATAACCCATCTTTATCTAAAAATTTGATATTACACAATCATTCGTAGTCACAATCCGAGAACAAAGGGATTTAGCTACTCACAATACGATTCACAAAGTTTGAATCTTTAATTGTTATTCAAGAGATTGGAAGATTAAAAAGACTAGGAATGAACCCTAGAAATTACAGATATAAGTCATCTAAGTCTTCTCCTCCAAAAAATAGAAAAAGAATAAAAATATTAACCAAAACGAGCTATTTATAAGCGGAGAAAAACATGGTAAAATCTTAAGTTGTAGGTTTGTGACGTGGAATCAAAGTCGACCTGCCTATTTTGTAATTTGGCCTTCTTCGCAATGTGGATCCAATATAGACTCCTTTATTTCAAAATTCTTGCGACCTATATTTAAAGTTCCAGCTCCGCGACACGGAGTGGATATGGAACTGAGTTCTTCTCTTATTCCCTTCTTTGTTTTCCTTGTGACTTTCACACTTTAATCGATGTTGTCCTTGACTACATTGCCTTTATTAACTATCAGTTCCCCATTTCACATGCTTTCCAACCTATAAAAATCTAATCAAATTGATTATCCAAAATAACATAGACAACACTGAACCACTACAAACACAACATAATTAGTTATCAAATCTAGCTAAAATATGGTTTTCACTTACTTTTAAGCATATAAAATATTTTCAAGATCAGATATACATGAGAATTGATTATGAAAACCATGGATCAGGACCAGGCAGTATATAAAGACTTCTCGAGTCCCATGGGTCCCTATATTCACGTGACACACTAAACAATAGGAAGGGTGTCCACATGGGTATTACCTAGCATGTCGGGGAAAACGTAGGTGTATAAACTTGGTTGTGTGGCACTTGTTACAATTGACACTATTGGTTGTACTGCATAACTTTCATTCATATGCATCGCCTATCACTAGTATAACTCGTTGTCATTGCACCTTGTGGTCTTATAGGGGTTGTTTGGGTTATGTTTATTGTTGTGTACCTTTCACACTTATAGGGGTCCGGTTAGGTTATTGTTTGATTATAATTGTGTATTTTTTGTTAGTTTGATTGTTGGTTAAGAGATTGTCTTAGATTTATCCTTTTTGATTCCCTCTATATCGGTGCTTCCAGATTTGATTAGTTGGATTGGCCCTTTAGTTGATATGCTGTGTAACAGTGGTTACTATTAGTATACTTCGGTTAGTTGCTACTATTCCTTTATCTCAATTTACTTTTATTGTGTGACATCTCTTCTTTATCTACATGTACTGCGCATTCCTTCTTTACCTTCTATTTATGCTTGCTTTATCTTAGGAGCTCAGTCGGCCTATGCCTACTTAGTAGGAATGGTTGTACGGAAAGGATTTAGATTGGATACTCCTGATGACTGGGAGGTGTTGGACTTGGAGCATAAGGTCGATAATACAAATTTTGAGTTAGTTTGCAGCCTCCAATCATAATGTGCTTGCTTAACTCTGTGGTAGTTGTGTGGTGTTGGTATATCCAAGGTGAGTTTGGCGAATTTGGTCCAGTTTTTTTTGTTTTGTTGGATGAATGTATGCATCAAAGGAAGGAGTTAGTGACTTGTTTTGAGTTTCAGAGCGATAGTAGTGAGTTTGAGAGTATTCTTCTTGCTTGAGATCTAGGACGGTGTTGTTCGATCTGAAGAGGTGTCTATAAGTCTGGCGAATCCTATGGACCCAGTACCCTCATTTTTCCGAGCCTTATGCCTTTTTCTAGTCCTAGAATTTCGAAGATGAAATTCCTATTAGTAGTGGATGTTGTAATATACACTCCAAGTTATTTCATCCATTTTCAAATATTTTTCAGCATTTAGAGCTTTTCGATAGAGTCCCTAAGTCGTGATGGGGTAGCATAGTTTGTTTGTGTGCACGGGTTTCGAATGAATTTTGAGCACCCCATCAAAGGGTTTTCAACTCAAAATTCTCTGTTCGTTAGCACTTTCTATGTACCATGATGGAGCAGATCAATGAGGATCAATTATGATAGCCGTGGATCAGGACCAGGAAGTATATATGGAATTTTCAAGTTCTCTATGGATCCCTCTGTCCGTGTGACACAATGCATAGGAGGAGGGGTGTCCACATGGTTTTATCTTGCATGTCAGGGGAAGAAGGTAGGTGTCTATATATTTTTGTGTGGCACTTGGTACTGTTCGTAGTATTGGTTTTCTATTGCATAACCTGTATTCATATTCATTGATTATCACCAATATAATTTGTTGTTGTTTGCACTTGCCGGTCTTATGGGGGGCTGATTGGGTTATGTTCATTGTTGAGTACCTTCCAGGATTATGGGGATTCAGTTAGGTTATTATTTGATTATAATTGTGTATTTTGTGTCAGTTTGATAGTTAGTTATATGTTTGACTTAGATTTATCCCCTTTGATTCCCTTTAGATTGGTACTTCCAGATTTGATTTTGATTGGATTAACCCTTTGACTAATATGGCGTATAGTTGTGGTTACCGTTAGAATATCTTCGGTTTATTGACTTCCAAGTAGAATATTATTGTGGTTAGGTTGTTGGGCTAGCGCATCCAAGTATGTTCCCTTGGCTTAGCTACCTGCTTGTTTTCTCATATTCCTCTATTCCTATTTACTTTTATTGTGCGACATCTCTTCTTTAATTAGCTGCTTGTAATATTTATTCCTTCTTTTTACCTGTAATTTATGCTTGCTTTGTCTTTGGAGATCAGTTAGCCTATGCCTGTTGAGTACCACTTTCTAGTAATGTAACACCTCGGAAGTTGGAAAGATGACAAAGGAAAGAAAAATGGAGAAATTCTATGAAGCAGTAGTCTACGAGACAGACCTACGACCCGTAGGAATACCAACAAGTCGTAGGAATGGAATTGTAAGATCTAGAATTATGTTTTGGAAAATAAAGTTTCAGAAGTTTGACCTACGAATGAACAAGACGAATTGTAGGAAAGATGACGAGCCATAGATGAGTTCCGTAGGAATGTTTCAGACTTATTAAAATTTTGGACCAAAAGTTTATTCCTGCGAATTAGATCTACGAACTGTAGGAATTGAGATGGACCGTAGAAGGGCGTCGTGGAAAGTAAGGTGAAATTTGGATTTCTGAAATTGGTTCTAGGTTGACCTGTACGGACCGTAGAAACTATTCGACAATTGTTTTAAGGGTATTTAGGTCTTTTCCTATGCATCTAATACCTATACTATGTCATTTTACCCCTATTACTAAGTTCTATAACTACCTTTCTATTCCTAAAAGTAACCCAACTTTCTCATTCACTCAAACCCCCAAATCCCATCCACATCCATCCCCTTCAAGTCTCTCTCAAGGTCAAGAAGAAGGATAGGGTTTCCAATCACCAAGTCTCCTATTCATCCATTTATTTGGGATTTGATCCTCAAGGTATGTAGGGATTCATCAATGGGTTCCATTCACCCATTGAGCCCCAAGGTTTTCTCTAATTCCCTAATTCAATTTTAATCAAATTAACTAGATTTTTATTCAATTCTTCATGGGTTCTAATTGTGTGGATTCAATTGCTTTAATTTGATTGTTTTGACTCAGTTACATGGATTTCAATTGAAATCACATAAACCCGTGCATTGATCATGAGTTTCATCTATGAACCCTAAAAGACATGAATTTTTAAAAAAATTATGAATATATGATTTAATGTTTTCATGAAGTTATGCATGATTTACGAAAAAGAATATATTATGAATTAGGTTTCTTTAAGATGAGCATCAATTAAATTGTGAAAGGTTTTTCTCACAATAAGGAATCATGATTGGTGAAAGATTTTCTCACACATGCTTGATTCAAGAGTTAATGAACTACTCTATGATGTTTTAAGCTTGAACTAGTATTTGAATTTTACTTTTCCATGGATGATGATATGTTTATGAAATTGACTATTATGTTGAGATTTAATTTAGTAGGGAGAGAACTTTGAGGTGGAGGCTCAAATGGGGTAGTCTTAAGTAGCAATCTCTAGTTCCAAACTACGTGCCTCTGTAGGTTTGCCTTAAATGGCCTAGATTGTGATCCACATATAGAATATGATATGATACGAAGTTCTACCTTAGCAAGTAGACTCTCCCTTCTCGATGTGGGAGTTACATTGGATTTCATGTTGTAGCTCGCATGATCTATTGTTGGTTAAAGCCAATATCCCACAAAATAATCTATGTTTTCTGTCAAGGTTTTAATGAAGCTTTCTTGATGATTTTAAGATGCATTGACCATGTTTATGATTTACAATTCTACTTCAAATGATTTCTATAATATTTTTCTTGGTCATGCATAACATGTTTTTTATTATGTCCTCTATGATCATGTTTTCATGTTTTCATGTATATTCCTCTTACTTTGTACATTTCATGTACTAATGCATACTTGTGCCTACATTGTTTCACTAATTTAGGGCGTGACAATTCCTCTCCTTTCGTTTGTGGCTAGTGGATTACCTTGTAAATATGAAGACTTGGTGAGTCCTCATACTCCAAGGACCATGTCACCTTTATTGCTTTCATATGTCTTTACTTTTAAGATGTTGTATGTGGTGTACGAGTTACGTCCCGACTACTTATTTGATGTAGCAGATGGCTTCTCAAGACTATGATTAGAATTTCGCTTTATGTCAAACTATTTTATTATATGAGATTTATATTATTCTCTATTATGTTGTGTATTTGTATGCCCAGTGGCTTGTGTAGGGTCTCTCGGGGTCTTATATGGCATGTCATGTCTAGGGTGTACTTTGGGTCATGACTAGTACTCATACTACACTTCTGGGCCGTGCAGATCATAGTATAAGCTCTTAGTGTTAACGTGTACCTCATGCATAGCAACCATGCTCAGAGACATAAGGTGAGCTCCTAGTGTTAGGATTTGCCAATATCCCTCTATTTTGACTAGACCAATCTTTATTTTGTATTCACAGAAAATTTTGTATCTATTTGTATTTACTTTGTACTCCTTTTGTAATTAATGGCTCGACTATACTAGATCGTAGGGTGTTATATGTATATCTTGTTTCTCTTTCTTTCTCTATTTTTTCTTTCTTCTCCACATTCTCCTTTTTCGTGTGATAGCCTGTTTCTTCTTGTGCTGGGTTATGGGTTTGGCTTACCTACTGGTGGGTTGTTATTAGGTGCCATCATGACTTGATATTTCGAGTCGTGACAATTTTGAGCTTAATATTGAATCTTAATGGACTTGTTCATGAGTTGTACTTGGATTCAATGACCTTCGAGCTTGATCTTAAATCTTGATGAACTTGATATTTACTTCAAGGTCATTTGAGCTTATTCTTGAATCCGGTGATCTTTGTCTTTAGTAGTTGTTTCTTGAACTTGAGTGCTTGAATACTTGAACTTGTATGTTTTAGAGAAATTTTCGGTGTTTGATCCACGAGCTCTCTCTTTGGCTACTTGTTGAAATTCTGGTATCTTTTCTTAGCGATGTGGACCCTTATTTATGTTATACATTATAAGTCATCTATTGAGCATTTCAGTTTACTTTTTAAAGTATTTTATCATGAGTAAGTCTTCCGCTAAGAGTTAAGCTGAGCCAAGGGTTCGCTTGGGGCTGCGTGACAAACTTGGTATCAGAGCACAGAGTTCAAGAGTCCTAGGGAGTCTATGAAGCCATGTCTATAGATTCCTAGTTATCGGTGTGAAGCGCGCTACATCTATAATTAGGAGGTTGCACCATTTAGGAATTCCTTCACTTCTTTCATACTCATTTCGTGCGATAGAGTTCTATCTTTAAAAAGTTTCCTTCTAACTCTTGCTTGCGCATATCTTTCAGATCATGCCTCTACGAAGAGCTGTCAGAGGTCGTCCATCTAGAAGGAATGTTGAACCACAGAAACAAGGGGTACCTAATGCATCAAAAGTGCAACCCCAAGGAGAGGTCACCAATGCTGAATTCCGTGAGGCCATTTGGATGTTGAGCCAAGTTGTAACCAACCAAGTTGGGCAACAAAGAGAGAATCGATAGGAAGTGGCTGATACTTCAATGATCCGTGAGTTCTTAAGGATGAATCCTCCATGCTTCACTGGTTCAAGTGTCACTGAGGATCTAGAAAACTTTGTTGAAGAGCTTCAGAAGGTTTTCAAGATCATGCATGTTGTTGATGCTGAGAGAGTGGAACTAGCTGCATACCAAATGAAGGGTGTCGCTAGAATCTGGTTTGATTAGTGGAAAAATAATAAAGTTGAAGGTGCACCACTTGTGAGTTGGGCTTTGTTTAAGGAGTCTTTCTTGGGGCGTTTCTTTCTCCGTGAACTGAGAAAAGCCAAGGTACGAGAATTCCTTACTCTTAAGCAGGAATCTATGAGTGTTCATGAATACAGTCTGAAGTTCACACAACTTTCCCGCTATGTTCCAAAGATGGTTGTTGACATGAGGAGCAAGATGAGTTTATTCGTTGTTGGGTTGTCTTGCCTATCAAGCAAGGAAGGCAAGGCAGCTATGCCGATAGGGGATATGGACATAGAAAGGCTAATGATCCATATGCAACAAGTTAAGGAGGATATGTTGAGAGATAGAAAAAAGTTTAAGAATAAGAGGTCTAAGACGTCGAGGAATTAGTCCTGGCAGAAAAAGACTATTGCGAACCGGTCTTCCTTCCAACAGAAACAAAAGAGACCTGCTCCATCATCTGCTAGTGCACCTGCACCAAGAAACAAAGGTGAGTTTCAAAATCATAATTCATAGAATTTCAGAGCTAGACCTACCCATTCTCAAGGTAGTATGGCACAAGGGGGTAGTAAGCCTTTTGTATGTGCTAAGTGTGGTAGGAGCCACTCAGGGATGTGTCGTGATGGCTCCACTGGTTGCTTCAAGTGTGGTCAGAACGGTCATTTTATGAGAGAGTGTCCTAAGAGCAGGCAGGGTAATGGTAATTGGGCAATAGAGCCAGTCTTCTTCAGTTGCTCCGCAATACAGAGCCACATCTAGAGGAGCTACTTCAGGGGAAGGCGGAGGATCAAACCGTCTTTATGCTATCACTAGTCACCAAGAGCATTAGGATTCGCTAGATGTTGTCACTCGTATGATCCAAGTCTTTAATTTTGATATTTATGCTTTGCTAGATCCAGGAGCGATTTTATCTTTTGTGACTCTTTATGTTGCGATGAATTTTGATGTTCTTCCTGAGCAACTTCTTGAGCCCTTCAATGTTTCTACACCTATTGGTGAGTTTATTCTAGCTGAGAGAGTCTATCGTAATTGTACAATTTACGTCAATCACAAGAGTACCATGGCTGACTTAATTGAGTTAGATATGGTAGATTTTGATGTCATTTTAGGTATGGATTGTCTTCAAGCATGTTATGCATCAATAGATTGTAGAACTCGAGTAGTCAAGTTTCAGTTTCCAGTGAACCAGTTATAGAGTGGAAGAGTAGTTCAGCAGTGCCTAAGGGTCATTTTATTTCGTACTTTAAGGCGAGAAAGTTAGTTTCCAAGGGGTGTGTCTATCACTTAGTCCGAGTTAATGACTCTAGTGTTGAGATACCTCATATTTAGTTTGTTCTAGTAGTAAAAGAGTTTCCAGAAGTCTTTCGAGATAATCTTCCCGGAGTCCCTCCTGAGAGAGAAATAGACTTCGGTATAGACATTACTCCTGATATTCATCCTATATCTATTCCATCATATAAGATGGCACCAGCAGAGTTGAAATAGTTAAAAGAGCAGTTGAAAGGTCTCCTTGAGAAAGGTTTCATTCGACCAAATGTCTCACCTTAGGGCGCTCCGGTCTTATTTGTGAGAAAGAAAGATGGTTCCCTTAGGATGTATATATTACCATCAATTGAACAAGGTTACCATCAAGAATAAGTATCCTCTTCCGAGAATCGATGATCTTTTCGATCAACTTCAGGGTGCCTCTTATTTTTTGAAAATAGACCTCAAATCAGGCTACCATCAGTTGAAAGTAAGGGAATGTGATGATCCAAAGACAGCATTAGGACCCGTTATGGTCATTATGAGTTTCTGTTCATGTCGTTCGGTTTGACTAATGAACCTTTAGCGTTCATGAATCTTATGAATAGAGTATTCAAGCCTTATTTAGATATGTTTGTTATCGTATTCATTGACAACATTCTAGTCTATTCAAGGAATGAGGTAAATCATGCTAGACATCTCAAAATTGTTCTCCAAACTTTAAAGGATAAGGAGTTATATGCTAAGTTCTCGAAATATGAATTTTAGTTGAAGTCTGTGGCATTCTTAGGCAATATTATTTTTCTGTGATGGAATAAGAGTTGATACTCAGAAAATAGAAGCAGTGCAGAAATGGCCTAGACCCATATCTCCAACTGTCATTAGGAGTTTCTTGGGATTTGTTGGTTATTATAGAAGGTTCGTCAAGGGATTTTCATCTATTTCATCTCCTTTGACTAAGTTAACTCAGAAAACTGTGAAGTTTCAATGGTTTGAAGCTTATGAGAAAAGATTTCAGGAATTGAAAAAGAGGTTGACTATTGCCCCAATATTGACCTTACCAGAAGGTACACAAGTCTTTATTGTATATTGTGATGCGTCTAGAGTTGGTTTGGGTTGTGTGTTAATGCAGAATGACAAAGTTATAGCTTATGCCTCTAGACAGCTTAAAGGTTCACGAGAGGAAATACCCAACCCATGATCTAGAGTTGGATGTCGTAGTACTTGCTTTGAAAATATGGCATTATTATCTTTATGATGTTCATGTGGATGTGTTCATCACAAGAGTCTTTAGTACGTATTTAGTCAGAAAGAGCTTAATATGAGACAACGAAGGTGGTTACAATTACTCAAGGATTATGACATGAGTATTTTTTATCACCCAGGTAAGACCAATGTTGTTGCTGATGCCTTGAGCAGGTTATCTATGGGTAGTACCACCCATTTTGAGGAAGATCAGAAAGAGTTAGAAAAAGATGTGCATAGACTTGCACGATTAAGAGTTCGACTAATGGATTCCACAGAAGGAGGAGTAGTGGTGATGAATGGGGTTGAATCATCATTAGTTTCAGAAGTGAAAGAGAAACAAGACCAAGATCCTATTTTTCTTGAATTGGAGGCAAATATTCATAAGTAAAAAGTAATGGCTTTTGAACAACGGGGAGATGGTGTATTGAGGTATGAAGGTAGATTGTGTGTACCAAAGGTGGATGAACTCCAAGAAAGGATCATGGAGAAAACTCATAGCTACAGATATTCTATCCATCCGGGTTCCACAGAGATGTATCATGATTTGAGAGAGTTTTATTAGTGGAGTAGTATGAAGAAGGGCATTGCAGAATTTATTGTTAAGTGTCCGAATTGCCAACAAAATAAAGTAGAGCACCAGAGGACCGGTGGTATGGCTCAGAACATAGAACTTCCGGAATGGAAGTACGAGGTGATCAATATAGATTTCATCATAGGTTTACCCAGGTCTTGCAGGCAACATGAATCTATTTGGGTGATTGTTGATAGAATGACTAAATCAGCCCACTTTTAACCAGTAAAGACTACCTATTCAGCAGAAGATTATGCTGAGTTGTATATTTAAGAGGTAGTCAGACTTCATGGGGTTCCGCTATCGATTATTTCAGATAGAGGTGCACAATTTACTGCACAGTTTTAGTTGTCATTCCAGAAAGGTTTGGGTTTGAAAGTGAACTTGAGTACTGCTTTTCATCCTCAGACTGATGGACAAGCAGAGCACACCATTCAGACTTTACATGATATGTTGAGAGCTCGCCTGATTGATTTCAAGGGTAATTGGGATTATCACTTACCTCTCATTGAGTTTGCTTATAATAATAGTTACCATTCTAGCATCCAAATGGCTCCTTATGAAGCTCTTTATGGGAGAAGATACAGATCTCCTATTGGATGGTTTTAGGTTGATGAAGCTGGGTTGATAGGACCAGACTTAGTTAATTAAGCTAGGGAGAAAGAGAAAGTTATTCAAGAGAGACTGAAAACAGTGCAAAGTTGCCAGATATCCTATATTGATGTTAGGAGAAAGGACTTAGAGTTTGAAGTAGATGATTGGGTTTACTTGAAAGTTTCACCATGAAGGGTGTTATGAGATTTGGTAAAAAGGGGAAACTTAGTGCCCGATATATTGGTCCTTACAAAATATCCAAGAAGATTGGCAATGTAGCTTATGAGTTGGAGCTACCCCAAGAGTTAGCAGCGGTTCATCTGGTATTTCACGTCTCCATGTTGAAAAAGTGCATGGGCGATCCTTCACTTATCATACCTACTGAAGATATTGGTATCAAGGATAACTTGTCTTATGAGGAGACTCCTATTCAGATTCTAGACCGCCAAGTTTGCAAGTTGAGAACTAAAGAAGTAGTATGAGTCATAGTTCTGTGGAGAAATCAGTTTGTTGAGGAAGCTACTTGGGAAGCTGAAGAGGATATGAAGAAGACATACCCACATCTCTTCGAATCCGGAGAAGTTCTAAATTGAGGTACTAATCCTTTTCTTGGCTTTTATTTTAAGTTGGCATGTTGTATTTACATTTTGCTTGTTGGGTGTTTGAGCTAGGTGTTAGATATTATGTCTTAGCCTACTAAAAGTAATCTCATTCGAGGATGAATGTTGCCAAAGGGGAGACATTGTAACACCCCGTTATTTGAAATAAGTAGAAAGAACAAGAATTAGAAAGAAACCGTTTTTGGAAATAATCAAATTTAGAAAGTTTGACAAAGTTAAACTAAGTTTGAGTTTTTGGGTCAACTTCAAATGACCATAACTCCTCTCTCAGGTTGAATTAGGTGTGATACAAGATACCGTAGGAAATATCTTTGAATTATCTTTCCAAAGCCACTAAGTTTGCTCAGTTTCGAGCTCGTATGAGGGAGATATTCCCATTTGAAGTTGAGTTGTCTAGATAAGGAAAGTCAAAATCGTATTTTAGAAGGGTACTACGGTCTTTTCACTACCCAATTAATTGATTTCGTTTTTGGTAATTAAGTTGGGGTCTAAACTGATTTGGTTCAGTTTACGCTTCATCAGAAAAAAGTTAGGGTTTTTAGAGGAGAGAAAAGAAGAGAAGAGGCAAGGAATCGTCAAGTTCTTGAAGCTAGGCTTGTGGATTTCGTCAAGGGGTGATCCCTACGAGGTATGTGAGATCACATAGCGTTGGGTTCGTTTACCCACGCGCCAATCATGATTTTATTCAGAAATATTATGTTCTTGAAAGTATAGAAATTGAGTTCTTGATGGATTTTGTTGAAGTTTCTATTGGGTTCTTGATTGTTGAAGTTGTTGCAAATTTCTTTATTTAAATTCATGAAACTAGGTGTCGTTTTGAGTAGATTCTTCCATATTTTGGTTATATAGTTGAATCTAAGTGTTTGGGAAAAGAACCAATTGAATCTAGAGGGTTTAGAGTTGAAAAACGGCCAAGAAAATTCGTCTAAATCTGGGGAAGGGGTGTGGGGCACCGCGCCAGCCAGAGCACCCCAACTTGGTCTCTGAAGGATGGGCTCTGGGGCGCCGCGCCAGCCAGTGCCCCCCAACCTAGTGTCTGAAGTTTAGGGTTTGGCGCCCTGCGCCACTCAGAGCGTCAGGGTCACCAGGTCCCCTACCCTTTCCCACTTCTTTCCGTTTGAGTTCCCTAGCAATGTAGCTAAGTTTTTTAGTTGATTTTTACACTCTAAGATACGTCTAAGCATCATGAACTCATCCATAAACATGAGATCATGAACCTTGAATCCATAATTCAACTCAAGGAAAGTTAAGAGTCAGGTGAAAAGAAGTTTGTAGAGTCTTCCAAAAGTCTTTCACAAACGTTTTATCCTTGTTTTAAAACTTAAGTTTTGAGTTGAGTAAAGAGTAAAGATTGAAGTTCATTTCTTTAAAATAAGTATATCGGGACTATGTATTCCCAAAGAGTAATTGTTTTCACAATTAAACAAGAAAAGAAACCTTGATTTCCACAGAGCCTTTGAGCTAGTTTTTCTTAAGAGTAAATGTTTTCACAATTAAGCAAGAGAGGAAACTTTATTTTCCAAGAGAGCCTTTGAGCTAAGTTTTGAGAAATAATCTCAAACCACAGAGTTATGTTTTTAAACATATGAGCTAGTATCTTTTGGGAGTAGTATTGAGCACCGATATGGGGGAGAGTTCAGACAACTCCCAGCCCCCATAAACCATATAGCCATCATGGGTTAAAAAGGATCATAATTTTTAGATGATACCTTAGTGCTTTTTAGCATAGACTAGTGGATCCACTTGGTAGTCAAGTTCTATGCCCTTGGCAAGGTATAGGACGGCCCTGGCAGCGTGAGGTAAAACGATGTATCATCACATAACTCTTAAGTGATGGTTGTCGGTTAGAGAAACTCCCACAACAATATTTTTTTATCCTTATATACACAGAGTTCATTGTATTTTTATATACATTCAGAGTTTATATTGTATCTTTGCATACACAGAGTTATTATTGTATTTCTAAATACACAGAGTTGTTATCCATGTTTTAAAAGCTTTCTTTTATATTGCATTTATTTTATTGATTTATATTGAAATGAGTAAAGCTGAGTTGAGTTGAGCCCAAATATGTTCTTTCAGTTCCTTTCAAGCTTATGTCTTGTGTTAGAATTCTCCTCGCATGCTCGTACATTCAATGTACTGACGCCATTTGGCTTGCATCATTGTTATGATGCAGATACAGGTAACCAGGATCAACATCCAGCGCTTCGTTGATCCACTTGAGCATTCAGAGTCTTGTGGTGAGCCTCCTTGCTTTTCAGAGGATCCCTATTTACATTGCTTTAGTAGTTTTCAATTGTTAGGATGATCCGGGGTCTTGTCCCGACATCCCTCACAGTTTTAAAGGCATCATAGATGGTAGTTGATGTTGGTTCTTGAGTCTTTCCATTTCTGTTTTGAAGATTGAGACTTGAGTGTCATTTTGGCTAGTGAATGTTCTTTATACATTCTAAGTCATCTATTGAGCATTTCATTTTAATTTTTAAAGTATTTTATCATGAGTAAGTCTTCCACTAAGAGTTAAGCCAGGCCAAGGGTTCGCTTGGGGCTAGAAATGGTTCTCGAGTGCCAATTCCGCCCAAGGTGTAGGCTCGAGGCGTGATAGGGGGGAGGGGGCTCAATTTTGAAAGTAATTAGTTGTTTTTTATTGTTATTGTTGTTACATAATTATATTGATCCTTTGGACCCAACATCTTTACTTTCATTGCCTTTTGCTCGAGAACGGCTGATTCAAGGGGAGTCATTGGGCTTTATGTACATAAAATAAAGTGGAGGAATGATACCCATAATATAATTCGTAAAACTTTAACAACAAACAGAAAATCTATTTAATTTAAAGATAATGGAAAAATTACTGAAAAATCATTTGATTAAAATAAAATAAGAACCTATGAAATGATCCAAAGATTGTATGTTAATATCAAATTATCATTTTTTTATACAAAAATAATACAATCAATAATAATAATAATAATAATAAAATCAATATTGTATACAATCAATAATACAAATTGTTATGATAAAATTAAGAGATTGTGTGCTAATACTAAGGATAGCTATGAATAATTAATTGTATATATCTATTTATTAGTACTCAAGTGTATTTAGAAATTAATCTGATACTATAAGTAAATATCTAATATCATATGTATTATTGGTAATTTTGGTCTTATAATATATTTCATACGTAATTTTTCCATTCGAAAAGTCCCACATCGTTTTTGGGCATGATTTACCCCAAAAATAAAATATATATAATATGCATTGACTAAACGGAGGAAATTTAGGGATTCTTAGGTGTAAGAGCAGTGCTCTTGCATGAAACGAACCCACGAAGGTTCATCCTATGAATTTAGAGATTTTCTAATTTTGTTCGTGGATGAAGATGGAAGAAGGATTTCAGGTCACCGTCCTAGTTCCTGCTCTGCAAGAGGTAATTGTCTCCTTTCCTCTCTTATTTTCTTTTAGTTTATATTGCTTAGAGTAGATTCTTTTCTTTTTTTTGAGTTTTAATTTTTGCATTTATGTTTTTGTTTGTGTAAATTCTTTTTTATTTTTGTGCTTCAATAGATTCATTTGTTTATATGAGTTTCAACTTTGCATTTCTATTTTAGTCTAGTTTTTTGTGCTTAGGGTAAATTTTAGAATAGACTCATTGTGTTTTTTGTTTTAGTTTCAAGAAGTTCACATTTTTCTTATCTTTGGCTACTTCAACTATTGTACTCGCAGATA
Organism: Solanum verrucosum; assembly: GCF_900185275.1. Lineage (NCBI taxonomy): Eukaryota > Viridiplantae > Streptophyta > Magnoliopsida > Solanales > Solanaceae > Solanum > Solanum verrucosum. The sequence goes on along the minus strand of NW_026020207.1, from coordinate 805,454 downwards.
TATGAATGCTATAGCAAGATTTGAAGAGCTAACGTCCTTCCTCATTAAATTCCATATGTCATGATAAAAAGCTTTTATTTTGAGTTCAAATTGTACTATAATAAGACAGGTTTCCTCCGAAATTTGCTTCTTTCATGTTTTAATTGATTCACTAATTTTTTTAATCAATATTTATAGTTAGACTTCTATTAATGAAATGAAAGAGTCGTCCCTTCCTATTTTTCTTCCATTGATTAAATTTATATTTTTTATTTGGAGGTATTTCTGATTGATATAGCTATTTATGACTTGTAGTTGAAAGATCTATGAATTTTTAAGTGATATCAAATCTGAAAAACGGCCTCGACTAATTTTCAAAAATGCTAAACGGTTATACATTTGCTACCTTAATATTCGGGCTCCCTAACTGGCCATATATGTGGAGATAAAGATGTGAGTTGTCTTGCCATGTTTCAATTGCTAATGCTTATTTGACACTGCCTAAGAAGTAGATGAAGTGTCTTGGTACATCATGATTGCCCCCTCTTTCTTCCAAACAATTTGTTGGTCTATAATAGTTAGTTAAACCTCCTTTATTTTAAGTGAAATAAAAAAATTAGCAGAATAAAAAGGTAACAATTATATAAAAATTTTTTTTATCTTATATAGATATAATGACTATCTATTTCAAGATTTCATTTCATACTTTTGGGTAAAATATGTAAAACAAAATTTTACCAGATCTCATTATTTTTATCCAAATAATTCTTTTTCCTAAAAAGTGAAGTTCTAGCAATGTTTTTTATATAGAAAATAATGTACACTTTTTTTAAAAAAAAATTATCATAAAGAATGTCACATGAATAAAAAATCTACGTGAGTGTATCTCACTCTCTAATGATGATATCATGTAAGAGTAAAGATTATCAAATAATCAAAGTCAGATGGTAAGTCATATTTTTACTAATTTAGGGGGTTCTCAATAAAACACACTAAGTTTACGAATATTCTTCCCAATTAAATATCATGATAATGGTTAAAATTTAGTAAGTTCAGATAAGTTATTTATCTACTCAATTTCCTTTTTTGAGAAATAAAATAAATGCACTAGTGACAAATAAAAAAAATAAAGTAAAATAGTCATCATAATTTTGTATACATCTAAAATCTAAATAAAAGTTAAAATGTCTCCAAACTCAATGCCCCTTGCCTCTTCTATTTTTTTCTCTCGTTATTTTACCCCTCATTCTCTCTATAAGATGCTGAACATTGAACCAACAAAAATGTTAGGATAAAACAGGAAACATGGTATGTTGATGTACCAGTTATAAAAAAATACTTTCTTTAACCCAATGAATAGTGGCACATACAAGGAGTGAGTTCAAGAATTTTTTAGTGTTTTTGTTATTTCCAAGTCAACAATAGCAATAGGTTTCTACTACTAACTCACCAATAGGTTTTCTGCAACAGCATCAAATGTTGATTGAACAAATGTTCATCAATCGCCCGTCTCACACTTTTTCTAACAAATGTTGACCATAAGCCCCATAGGCATCATTTGAGGATTTGTTATATGAAGACTCTATCTAGGCTCGAGACTTATCAATGATGAAGAAATCATTTTTCATATCAAGAAGACTCAAATTGACATTTTCCTCATCTTTAGTAAGATTAGCCTTGAGACTAGCTAGAGTTTTTACATCACAAAGCCTCAAATCATTCCTAGGGGGCATGGATGAAATCTGCCAGACAAAGTTGAGATGGAATAAATTGATGAACATTTTTTGAATCAGCGTCTGATGTTGCTATACTAAAATATGTTGTAGCTGTTGTTGGGACTTGATTAGTTGTAGGAGAACCCTTCTCTACTATGGATAATTAAAAAAATTATCCCAACCACTTTTCTTTGGGGGGTTCATTTAACCAAGTCATCCTTGAAGTGACTCCTTGTATGAGCTAATATACCTTGGCTTAAAGAAAAGTTCTTTCACCACAAATGCATTGCTACATCAACATACCATATTGCCCATTTTGTCCCTACATTTTTGTTGCTTCCATTATCATCATTTTAAGGAAGGGAGGAGGAGGAGTTTATATATAATGAGAAAAAAAAAAAAGAAGAGAAAGGGGGAGTTGGGTTCATAGACAACTTTTATTCAAATTATGAATGAATAAAAAAATATATTGTCTGTTATAGTTTATTTTCTTATTTCAAATATACTCAAAATCTGAATAAAAGCTTAATTGTCTTTGAATCCAATTCTTCATATATCTTCTATTTTTTCCCTTTATATATATACTCCTCATGCTCTCTCTAAGATAATGAATATGGAAATAAAAAAAAGTTCAGAAAAAGAATGGGAAACATGATATATATTAATGTACCAATGCAGTGTTGTAAAGGAAACTTTTCTTCAAGCCAATAAATAACGGCACATTAAAGGAAATCCCAAAAAACCATATGTTCTTAACAAATATTATTAAAAAAAATTGATTTATATTTTCAAATTAATATATTTTAATTAAATTAATCATAAAACTAAAAGTACAAAAATTCTATGAACATCATGAATACACGTTTGACAAAAATATAAATACTATAAATATAACGTCATAAAATTATAAAAATATTTGACAAAAATATAATCTATCAAGTCTAACTTAAAAATAGCTTGCAATGTAAAACATCGAGTTAATACTCCTAAAAAAATGAAATTTAAAATATAACATAAGTTCTAAATTCAAAACAAAAAATTTAACATAATATTCTTATGTCAAATATCAACATAACATACATAAGTATGATTTAAAAGAAAAGAAAAAACATAAGCCCACAAGACCATAACCTTATTCCATAATAAATTCTTCTTTAATTTAAAAATTAGAATACTGACAAAATTATATTAACAAAAAAATTAGATAATGCGAAAAATTGCATGGAATCACATGATGTAAAGGTTGATAATGAGAAGGAAATGAAATAAAAATAATATAAATTAATTTTTTTTAGAAAACATTAGAATAATAAAAATAAAAAATAAATTAAACAAAAAATAAAAATAGAAATAAAAGGAAGAAATTAAAAAGTAATCAGCTTGTAATTACACTATGTATTTAACTACAATTCACAACCCACCCCTATAAATTGAAGAGTGTAATTACCCCTATCCATTACACCAAGTTACATGTTGGCCAAGTAATTACATTGTCAACCAAATATGTCAAACAATGTAATTATACTCAATTACATCAAATCCAATTACCAATGTGACTTTCCAAACAGGCCCTAAAGACTTGTTTGGAAAGCCATATGTAATTGGAATTTGGTGTAATTGATTGTAATTACACTCTTTGACGTGTTCGATAGACCAAGTAATTACTTGACAAGAGAGGAATTGACTGTAATGGAAGGGTAGTAATTACATTCCTCAATTCCTAAGTGAGGATTAGGAATCGGGTGTAATTATACCATGTAATTATATGAAACTTTTTTAAATTCTTTTCTTCCTTTTATTTATATTTCTATTTTTCATTTTTTTTATTTTTTTATTTCTATTATTTTTGTTATTCTAATATTTTCTAAATTTTTTTATTATTTATATTTCATTTCCTTCTTATTCTCAATCTTTACTTTTTCAAGTGATTCTATTCAATTTTTCATATTATCCATTTATTTATTTATCTATTTTTATTAGCATAACTTTGTTAGTATTCTAATTTTTAACAGGTATAATTCATTGTTGAATAAGATTATAAATTTACATTTTTCTTTTTAAAAAATATCATATTTATGTATGTTATGTTGAAATTTGACATAAGAATATTATGTTAATTTTTTTAAAATTTAAAACTTGTGTTATATTTTTTATTTCATTTGTTTAGTAGTATTGACTTGATATTTCACATTGCAAGTCATTCATTTTTAAGTTAGACTTGATATAGATTATCTTTTTTCAAATGTTTTAATAATTTTATGATATTATATTTATAATATTAACATTTTTGACATGCATTTCATGATGTTTATACAAATCTTGTACTTTTAGCTTTTTATGATTAATTTAATTAAATTATACTAATTTAAAAAATAGAAATTAATTAAGAACATATGTTTATTAATTAATATATATTCAAAAGATCATATATATCCTAAATATTTAATTTAATATCATTTATAAAGACCTTTATTTGTCTAATAATTTTTTTATAATTTTCTATTATTAACAATTTAATATAATCTTATGATTGCATTTGTGATGAAACCAAACACACACTTGTAATAACATTATAATTATATTGCGACAAATAAACAAGTCAGCGTAATTACTAGACTGTAAAATTATTAGGCTGGTAATTACTATCCAATAATTTCCAAACAGACCCTAAAGATAAATATGTCCCCAAATTGAAATTGGAAATTGGAAAGTGAAAAGTCTCGAACCTTCCTCCTCATTTTGACAGCGGGCAACTCTGATTCGTCAATTCATTTCCTCCGGCCAACTAAGGTATAGTTTTTGTACTCTCCTTTCAGTTCCTCAGTGTTTTCATGTTTATTTTGCTGTTTCTAACTCTTTTTTCTCTGTTCTTGATTGAGCTCTTGTAAGTGTGTCCTGTTTGTGTCTTCTCTCGTTCCTTTGATTCAACTTGTTGTTTCGTATTTGATGTTTTAGAGCTCGTTTGGATTGATTTAAAAATTTAATTTTTAAATCAAACTTAAAGACTTTTAAGTCAAAAAAATAAAAAGCAGGAGTAACCTACTTTTGGTTTTTAACTCTTTTTTTTCAAGTCATTTTAAATTATTTTTAACCTTGACAAACACTTTTAAAATCTAAAAATGACTTAAAAGTAGGTTTAACCAACTTTTAAGTCAATCCAAATAAGTTATGGTCGTACACTTGATATTCTTGTGTTTATTGGACCTTATTGAGTTGTATATTTATTGTGTGATTTCTTTTCTTTCGGCTTCTGTTTGGTGGACACTGACATTTACTATTCTTCTGAAAAAACTTTATTTCACAAAAAATAAAGGAAGTTTAACCAAATATTTTTTTAGAAGATTTGGACCGAAAGAGCATCGCATATTATCTTTAAAAATATTTAGTAATAAGCTTAGTGTTGGTCATGGTCAACATTTGGTCAAGACGATATATATGATTTTATATATGATTCCAACAAGTCCAGAAAGTGTTTTATGATTGATTGCCACTATTGGTTTGTGTATATGAAGTTTCGAACGAGTTTTGAGGATTTGTTTCGAGAATTTGGATGTATTTTATATTGCTTGAGCTCCATGATTTCAAAGAGTAACATGACCTGGACATATGTATGTTCTAATTTTGAATATGGACTTTCTCATGATAGGTTTTTGGTTTTAAAAAAGTCGTCACTTAGTTTGTGAAAAAAGAAATTAATTAAGAAACTTTTTTATCGAAAAAATCTAACAAAATACTCTTTACTCAAATATTCGAGTAAGGGTTCTAATGATATCTTTAAGAAGGTTTTGAGCACTGAAATAATGTTCACAAACACGTAGTTAACTGGTTATTTAACTAATATACATATTCGACTAAATTAAGAGAATAATTCATTTAAAAGAAAAGTTAAAAAAAAAGTGACTAACTTAGGCAATTTTTAATTATTCAAATATAGTGAGATTTAACCAAGGTTCATTATTTATTTGGAAAATAGATAGATTAACCATATGAGAATACCAAAAAAAATTATAATTAACATTTGGACACGATCCGAAATCGAATCATGATGACACCTATCATAAATCCTACAGTAGGCAAGCTAGAACCCAAAACCTAAAAGAGGAAACAATAAATACAATAAAACAAAACTACGTTAAAGCAATGGAAATACAAGGGGGTTGTGGTATAGATATATACATAACGTTACAAAATAAATAGTAGCGACCCAAAAGTGAACAAGGAAGACGAAATACACAAGGAAAACCAACTTTGGACCTGGCTCCAGTGTTACAAAAGCGTCTAAGTATATGAAAGCTATATACATCAAATCTGCCTATCAAAATACAAAATATATAGACAGATACAAAAGAAGGATAGCAATAAATTTTCGGATGCCAAGATCTTACTACGATCTAGAAGTTGTGGGAGTTGCATAAGAACAAGATGCAAAAGTGTAGCATGAGTATCAAAGCATGGGATACTTAGTAGGCATCATTAGCCGATCGAGATCAGAAAAATCATAAAATATAATAAAAAATACGATAGTGCTGATACTATGATTCAACAATTAAAGGGTGATAAACAAATCACTAAGGATAGTGGAGATAATAATAATAATAATAAAATAAAAAAAATAAAAATAATAGTAATAATAATCATAATAATAATAATAATAATAATAATCTCTCTCTCTCTCTATATATATATATATATAATAGGAGAGGTGATAGCCCTACGTGTCAGCGCCACAAAAAACAGTATTTAAAAAAAAAAATTACAAAATTGTATTTGCAAAAGAAAAAAACACGTGTGATGACAGTTAATTATTTTAAAATTAGTGGGATTATTTTAAACTTTATGTAAATGTCGTTAACTTTTAATTTTGAGTTAAAGAAAGGAAAGTAGTGATTCCCAAAATATAGGTAACTGATTAAAAAAGGATTAACTTTTTTACAGAAATTTAATTATTTAAAACAGAAAAATATAGTAAAAATAATGACAAAAAATATATTAAATAATATAATAAACTATTTATGTCACGACCCAGACCGTCGTGATTGACACTCACACTAATCCTCCGGTGGAAGAACCATAACTACAGCTCGACTAAGTAACTAAACCAAAAACTATGCATTTAAAGATACGGAATCATGTATAAATGACTAAAGAAATACGGAGTTCACATAAACTTCGAAAGTTCAACGAAACAACTAACAAACTATTGCGGAAGTTAACCCCTAGGACTGAAAGTCATTGTACCAAAACTATTAACCAACAAGTCTAACATAATGGGTACAAACCCAAAACCAAACATACGAGTAAATCTAATTAGAAAGTTTGAATCCGAAAAGAATGGACTAAACAATAGAGGACCCATGGCAGCCGAAAGAACTGGTTCACCTTTGAATCCGGTCTCGATCACTGATCTCCTAGCTAAGGTCTATCAGTAGCCGCCTGAAGATGCCATGTACTCAACAAAGAATGAGCAAGTGAAGTATCAGTACACAAACCACAGTGTACTAGTAGGATCACGCGGCTATTCTGGTAAGCGAAACATAGTCAAGCAATCACAACATAGTAAACACACATATATATACAGAATACATAGATCGGTTATCATTTCAAGAACATACAGTTTCCAATATCAACGACAATAGACATGAATGTAATAATCACAATGGTCCTCTCATGGAACCCATACCCAAACTGTTATTTTGTCGGAATGTGACACCTGATTCAATATATGTGTCGAAACGTGACACCCTATCCAATATATGTGTGGGAACGTGACACCCGATCCAATATGTGTGTCGGAACGTGACACCTGATCCAATCAGTACAACCACAATCACAATCACACCCATAATGAACCTTACTCATAATCATACAATCAAGTGTTAGGTTCATGGCATGCAATCGTTCAGACATACTCATTTTCATTGGATTTGATTTGCATTTCCTTATTCACATACATGCATGCATACAATGAAGCAATTAATCGGCATATATCACACAAACATCAAATCAAACCATCACCTACCTCGAAACCAAGCTTGAATCCTCCTAAGACACTTGAGCCTTCCCTTTTCAGATTTTTTTCGCTTGTTCTTGGTAAAAAAACAATCAATTAGCACAAGGATCAATAAACAAGGCCTAATTTAGTCGGATAATAATCAATCTATATATCCATGTCCAAACCCAAGATCCTAATGTTCAATTAGGGCTTTTCCCAGCATTAAGAACTTGTGGAAAATTGTTAAGAACTTGCCCTGGGTCATCTCTTAGATCTCAAGAATGAAGGTTTTCAGAAAATAATGTTTTTGGGGCTTTTACCCAATTTAAGTCCCGACTGTCCCGCCACAGTGGCCCCGCCCTGGCGGGATTAATCCCATCCTGGCTGCTTGCACGGAGACAGAAAGTCGGAATTTGAGTTCCAAACTCTCATTTCATAGCACACCTTCAACCTTTGACGTTCAAAAACTATCCGTTCACGCTAAGATCAGTTTCGAGAGCTCTACTCATCCGAATTCAATTCCATAAAGCCGTACGGGCTCCCTAACGTGTGGCTATCCACTCATGGATCAAATTCATAATTAACTCTCTCATTCACTACCAGATATCCCTAGACCTCACCTGACTCAGATTTCGTCCAAATCTCGACTAGGCTAGGAATTCCCAAGTCACTACTCAACAAATTTCTGGCCCAAATTCTCTCCCCATTGGCTTTTTCCTAACGACGGGAATATGTCGTTACAATTTAAAACATTAAAAAAAAATCATCCATTTGTCATATTTACAAATATATAAAAAAACAAATAAAAAAAATAACTACTAAATCACGTATATACATCAAATATTGTTTCTTTTTAATTTATTTAGAATTTAATTTTGTAAAAACTAACAATCTCAACAATATGTTAGTTTTTTCCTCAATATTTGGTTACTTTTTAAAAAAAAAAAAACTATTTTTTACTTTCACTTTATTAAAACATATATATACACACAAAAAAAGGAGAATTATGAATTATTGAAATTAATTTAAAATCTGAAAATAAAAAACTATATATTCTATATATCTATATAATAGGAGAGATAAAAGTGACATATGTCAAAGGAATAATTAATCTTTAGTATCAATCAATTAATTATTAATTATTCGTAATCTGTACTAATATTAATTATAATACATTACAATTTATAAAACGAGATAGAAATTTAAAATCAGTTTCAAAAAAATATAAATTTTAAATTTAACATGATATAACTTTAAATCAGTATTTAATTAAGAAAACATATTACTTTAATTTTTTAAAGTTCACACTTTTACGGTAATCTATCCGTATTATAACTCTTCCTAGAAATTTACTCCTAAAACTTATTTATTTATCTTAAATAAATATTTCTATAAATTTCTCAATTTGAATAATATATATATATATATATATATATATATATATATAATATAAAGGAGAAACATAGAATAGGTGGTGTGGCATCTCTCTATGATCTCCATTTACATTTTGTCTTTTTTTTTTTTTTTGCTTTTTTCTTATTTAAATTAATTATTTTATAGTAAAAGTGAATTACTTAATTTATTCCAAATAAATATTTAATTAATTGATGAACATTTACAACAAAAACTCCTCATATGCCAAGTAATTATTCATAACTTCCACCTCTCTAATTTCTACTCTTAATAAATTTATTTATTTATTCTCTCTTTTTTAACCTTATTTTAATTAGTATAAAATGACAACATATTTTAAATATTTGTCTCTTTATTATTTAAATTTTTACGATGAATAATTATCCATCTCTATATGATCTCCATTTACATTTTGTTTTTTTTCTCCTTTCTTTGGGCTTTTTTCTTATTTAAATTAATTATTTTATAATAAAAGTGAATTACTTAATTTATTCCAAATAAATATTTAATTAATTGATGAACATTTACAACAAAAACTCCTCACATGCCAAGTAATTATTCATACTTCCACCTCTCTAATTTCTACTCTTAATAAATTTATTTATTTATTCTCTCTTTTTTTAACCTTATTTTAATTATTATAAAATGACAAAAACATATTTTAAATATTTGTCTCTTTATTATCCATGAATTACACTTTTCAAATTTTTACTTTTAATATATATATATAGTCAATCGGGGTTCCCGAAAGGGAAACCTCTCTCCGTCTAAGTCATGTAAGTCTCTTATGTTTCCTGTAATTTTCCCTAAAAATATATGTAAAGTATGTATGTTTTAAATCATGTTTGCTTTAATATGTAAATATGTTTGTAGTATAAAACTACCCTTAGTATATGGTTAAACTTTTAACTTCTTAATAACAACGATGGATTAACCTGTAAATTCCTAGGATGTTTCTAAGGCCTTAAAAAAGTCCGAAAAAATTACAGGACGTCTTGTTGGCCATCTCCGGGGTGGGGTTAATGAAGAAGTTTTTAAGAATACAGGTTAAAAGAAAGAGATGAACGGGGTAGTAACATAAAAAATAAAAAATAAAAAGGGAAAAACAGGATATATATGAGATAAACATGACCAGACACGAGTAAGAGGGAGTACTGAGTAGGATTTACAAAAATCTGAATTTCTGTTATTTTGTTGTATTTGCCGATTTCTGTATTTATTCCTCTGTATTAGTTCTGTCATTTCTGTGATCTAAAATCCATTGTACTTTCTGCATTTTCCGAGAATTGTTACTGTATTTTCTGTATTTTGTGTATTTGTTTTCTGTATTTTCTGTATTTACTGTAATTTTTGTATTTATTTGGTATTATATATATATATATATATATATATAAATCTCTTTATGACCTAATTTTTTTTTCTCCTTTTAAAAACTTCCCCCTTCTCATTTTTCTCTAAAACTATTCCGTTAATTTGATTTATTTTAATTTGCCTTAGTAATTAAAATTAAAATTCCCTATATAATATTGTAACAATAAACAAATGAAGACTAAGGGTCAAGATGAAAGTAATTAAAGAGAATAGACACGTTAATTTATATATGATGTGACATATGGTAGTTAAATGGAGAATTTAAGAAGAATATGAAGAGGCATAACAATCAATAATTATTGTGTATTTATTTCTCTGCAAATTTAACCCAAGAAAATTAATGATAAATAGCTAGAATCACTATTTCTTCACATCACAACCAATGATGAATACCTTTCAAGCATGCTACTACTTTTGAATGCTTGAATTTGAGTCTTACAATATGATAATTTGTGGAGTATTATTTATATGATTTTATATATTATATGCTATTGCATGATTATAAAATAGAAGTGATTGATTTTCTTCTTTTTCTAACATCAGGTGTTTGACAAAATAAGATATCAACTATCGATATTCGGTAAATTTTTCCCTTTTTTTCTTAGTAATTTTTTGATTATATGTTTAGTTTTACGATTTAATAATTTGTGGATTATTATTTATATGATTTTTTTAATTATATGTTATTTGCATGATTATGAAATATGAGTGATTTGTTTTCTAGATTGTTCTTTTTTTCTTCTTCTAACATCATGTGTTTGACAGAAAAAGAGATCAACTATCGACATTCGGTAAACTTTTTCCTCTTTTTTTAGTGATTTCTTGACTATATCTATAGTTGCATAATTTTGAAATAGCGGTGATTGATTTTTTTTATTGTTCTTTGTTTTCCCTCTATTAACATCAGGTTTGACAAATTAAGAGAATCAATATTTCGTGAAATTTTTCCTTTTCTAATTTTCATTTTCCTTTTCCTTTTTGTCCGTTTTGAGAGTAAAAATTTGTGTTAGAGAAAAAGAATGAAATAAAAATTAAAATAGTCATAAAAGTAAAATCAACTGAAATATTTTTGTCAAATTTATATTGAAAAACAATATTTGATGTTGTCATTTTGACAAACAATATTAGTGGCAATAAGAATTTCAAGTAGTTAATTTTATTGTTTTGAAAATATAAGAATCTAACAAAGACTGCGAAGTTATTTGTCAAGCGAAATCAATTGGAGAAGTATGTATTGTTTACCTTATTTTCTTTCTATTAGTATGTCTTTTTTTTTTATATAATTTATATTGTTTCATCATTCGTTTCATGTCATTCAATTCTTAATTTATCAATTTCATATATGTTTATGTTTAATTATGAAATATGGTACCAAGATTATTATTGTAATTAATATAGTGGTTAATTAGTTGTAAAAATACAAAAATGATATTCACTGTGATTAACTATAACATTTAATTTGACAAGGTTTGCACAAAAATAAAATATTGAATAATTTAGATAAATAAAAATATATTATTTAGCCTATTATTTATATGAAATATTGTTTTAAATATTTTATAATCAAATATATACAAGGGTTCATTTTCAATTATATTTTAATATATGATGATCTTTAGTTTGTTTTTTTTTTTTCCGTTCTTTTCCTTCATTTTATTAAAAATGTCTAAGGTGAGTTGTCTAATAATCTTTTTGTTGATAGTGTTTATTCCATTCATCCCATATTAATTGTCACATTTCTCTTTTACAAATTCTTTAAGAAATCATAAACAAGAAGAATTATTTTACTAAATAATTATTTTTAAGGCAAAATGAAAAATAAATTAATTTTAATTTGATTTTGCTAATGATAAATATTTTTGGGACAATCATTTTAATAATGTTGATAACTAATAAATATAGATAGAATATTTTTCTTCCTTTAATTTTGTTCATTCAACATATTTTAAAAACTCAAACTCTTTAATGGATTTCTTTAAATATAGCTTAATTAGAAACTCAAAAGTTATTACAAATTAAGAAAAATAAAGGTGTTACTAATTAAGAGTGCATTAGCTATTGCAACCATAATTTTTTTTAAAAATGTTAGAAGTGTTTAAATTTATATTTTTTCCATATTTCCTGTCCTTCGTGTTTCCAAAAAGTTAATTTGGTCAATATTTCAAGGAACTCAATTAAACATGACAAAGATAAAATTCTTTATGTATTTATAAATGTTTTTCATTTAGTTTTGTTTTAATAGACATATTCATCTTATTATGTCATTTTCCTAAAATTTAATTTTGAATCAACTCTTTTATATTTTAATTTTTTGTTCCTCCCATTATCTTGGAAGTATTGTGCCTTTCTTTTTGAAATGATGTCCGATAAAAAAATAAAATACTCATTTCATGTTTGACATTGTTATATTCATATAACTAAATGGTTAATAAATAACTAAACAATAAAGACATCAAAGTGTAAAGGTGAGGATTATTATTAAAATAATCGATGCTTAAATTATTTATCGTTTGATAAATGTATGAGTTATTACTAACGAACAACAAAGTCTTGATCTCAAATCGTAATTTATATGAATACAAAATCATAATTTAAATTTTTTTTATAGAAGAATCTTGAAGTAAAAAGTAAAATGTTATTCATAATTTTTAAAAAAGGGTTATTGAAAACCGCGCGAAGTGCGGCCAAGTTTACTAGTTAATATATAAATGTTAATCTTATCTTTAAAAAATATAAATAGAATCACAATGCAGTAGTTTTAAGTAACCATATAACAGTTCATGTTAAATTACTATATTATCCCCAACTTAAAACACCCAATTTATTATATATTCTATATTTAATATTATATTTATATACACTATATTATATTAAAAGCAGATACCTTTTCACATTGATGGGTAGTGACTTTTCTGAAAGGTTGTGACATTTTTTTATAGAGTTGTGACTTTTTCGATGAGTTATGACATTTCTAAAAAGTTGTGATTTTTCTGAAGGGTTGTGACTTATCTGAAAAAACACGATAAGCATCTTTTCATACTATCCTTTGTTGTCTATAAATAGAGGGGGTTTCTCACACTTTTAAACTACGAATTTTATGAGTTTTTTATTTTTCTACTTATAACAAGGAAGATTGTGAGAGTTGTTCGATTATGCAATTACAATATTTTTTTGTGGGTAAATTAGATAGATCAATAAAAATTGATGCAACAAGGAGAATGAAATAACTCAACTTCAAAAGAGAAGAGCATCGTGATAATTAATATGCACTCATTTTCATAGCCATAAAATATACTTTTGCAGCAATTCTTACTTGACAAGAAGTTTAATGATTTCGTTTGCACAAACAACAACTTCGTGTTCAGAATCTGAAAAGTCTCAAACTAATGGAGAAAAAGTATTTGATCAAAAACTTGTTTGAATAATCCAAACTACATTTAATAAGTACTCTTTCGTTTTCAATTTATTTGTTGTACTTTTATTTTTAATCAGTTTAATATAGAATGTTCTTTTTTCTTGGGGGTGATGACGCATCTTTAAGACTACAAAGTTAAAAGACATTTTTATATAATATACATATGATCCTTAAATTAAAAGTCTTCTTTATTTTTTAAAATTTGATATCAAATTAAAATTAGACCAATCTATATCTATTTTTTATTTTTTTTTATCTATACTACCTTAAAAGAATAAACTAATAACTTAAATGTTAAATTATTATAATACCCCTAACTTAAAACACTAAATGTAGTATATCTTCTGTATTTTATATTGTATTATATTTATTTTATGTGTATTATATTATATTATATTAAAGGTAGACAACTTTTCACATTGAAGGGTTGTGACATTTTCGAAGAGTTATAACTTTTCTAATGAGTTGTGACCTTTTTGAAGGGTTGTGACTTTTCTATAGGGTTGCGCCTTTTTCGAAAAGTTGTGACTTTGTGACTTTTCCGAAGGGTTGTGACTTTTCCGAAGAGTTATGACTTTTCTGATGAGTTTTGACCTTTTTGAAGGATTGTGACATTTCTAAAGGGTTGTGACTTCTTTTTGATAAGGCACCACAAACAGTTTTTCGTACACTACCCTGTGTTGGCTGTAAAAAGAGGGGATTCATCAAATTTTTAAACTACATTTTAAAAAAATATAATTATTATTATTCTTCTTCTTAAAACACTCAATTTAGTATATCTTCTATATTTCTATGATAAGAAACAATATGCACATACTAATACTACACATTTTAAACTATAATTGGAGGGGTTTTCCCACATTTTTAAACTATGGATTTTTATGTTTTCTATTCTTCTCTTCTTAAAACTTCAAGTTTGATTTACAAACGTTGACAACCTAAAAGTTTAGTAAAATTAGAACACTCCATAATATGAATGTTAAATTAATCTAATACTTCAACTAAAACATCCAATTTAGTATATCTTGTATATTTTATGTCAATATTTATTTATATTATATTATATTAAAAGTAAAAACACCTACAAAACAATAATAACAAAGTAATGCACTATGGGACAGGGAGTAGAAAGTTTATTTAAGAGGTGTAACTAAGAGATTTTAAGAGTGACTAATTTTTTATTTAGCAATATTCATATTATTTTTAAAAATAGTGTAGTACATGATTTGATTTTCACATCCGTCAAAATAAGTATATATATATAAATCACGTATTCCTATTTCATTGTGGTTGGTAAGATTTGTTTCTTTATTTCTCTTTTCTACTCAGAAAAAAAAAAGGGCAAAGTAAATATCTAACTTACATCCCAACATTCTTCATATTTAGGCAAATTTAATTAGTAATATTTCTCTCTCTATATGTGTGTATATGTATAGAATTCTATGATCATTTTTTTTCTTTTATAAACCAAATTCTTAATTGCTCTTTGGGAATTTATTCTTAATGATATGAACTTAAAATAATTGACGAATTGGGTTCAAGGTTGTTTTTCAAAAAAATTGTTGATTAGTCCATACTTTTGAAGCACATTTGTTTAATGTGTGTATGTGTATAAGACATATACAATTTGTAATTTCATTTCGGTGTATTTAGTTCATTGTCAATTCTGGCGCTTCATGATATTGCTGAATGCTTTGTCTTAATGTTTCAATTCAATGGTTATGAAATTGGAATTTTATATTTTGAAAGATTCAAAATATCAAACGAGGGAAAGATCAATTAATGATGATGTTTTCTTTGAAGGTGTTGTATAAAGCCATATTGCACTAAAATTAAGAGTAGAAATACCTGTGTATTTCCCTTCACTATATTATAGACAACTGAAATTGAAAGCCTTTATGTTATTGAGGACATGAATGTCTTGCCTTCTTAAAATTTCTGAAACCGTGATCAATTGCCACGGAAGTTGAGTTATATAGACCTATTAAAAATTGTCCTATTATTATCATTTTTTGGTGGTGTTTAAAGTTATGTTCTTAGATTGAATATGGTAATTGTATTTGTTCTATTGAATATTATCAAATGACATTTTCCATTAAATAATATCTACAAATTTTACATTAATTAATATCTAAGAAATGTCTTTTTATTACATCAGGACTGACTAAGTTGCCCAACAAATTCGAGTAACTTCAATGCAGTGACTAAAATTGGTGTTATATACAAGGGTCATTTGCAACAAGGAAGATCACTTATGACACCTTATTACTTGATGTAGGGTGAGGCTATAGAATTTGCTTTTAATACACAATCACTCTTTTAAAAATTAGTATTAAGCTGAAATGCGACTATATATTTGTTGAAAGAAACTGCACAAAGAACAAATGTAGTCTGGTTATGTGTTGCTAAGGATAAAGCTTTCTTATTGTATTTTTCATTCTACTTTCTTGCTATCTATGTTGTATTTCGTGGAAAGCTGCTATTTATGCAATTTGAAAATTATCTACTTTCTTTGTTTATTAATGTTCGTCAGTTGCATTATATTATTTAAATGATTTTTTTTATTGAAATATCACAGAAGATAGAAATAAGGATAATGAGGGGTTACAAATATGTAGACATATTTATATACTAGGGAACGTAGCTGCGCTTCGCGCGAGTATTGAAATATGTATGTTAGTGTTGGGAAGTAGGAGAACATATAAAGTAGTTTTGATGATTAATAAAGTGAACTCACTACTTGTTGTCTTATGTGTACTCTATCAGGTGAACTAGGTTCTCAGACGTCCTGTACAAATATGAGAGATTACGGCAGAAGAAAAAGTGCAGAAATAAAGGAGCAAAAAAATAAATAAAGAAAGAGCTGAAACACCGGAGCAAAGAAGGAAAGAAATAAACAAGGAAAGAAATAAAGAAGGAAAAGAAGAAAAGAAACAAATAAGGTAAGAAATAAAGAAGGAAAAGAAGAAAAGAAACAAATAAGGTAAGAAATAAAGAAGGAAATAAACAAATAAGAAAAGAAATAAAGAAATAAAGAAGGAAGTAGCAATTCAAGTCAAATAAGGAAAGAAATAAAGAAGTAGCAATTCAAGTCAAATAAGGAAAGAAGTAAATATAGACAAGTTCAAGAAGGAAAATGATTTGTTATTCCTTTCCTTGTAGAAGCTGATGAAGGCAAATCAAACTCTATAAAAGGTTCAAGCCAAAGAAGAAAAAGATTTGTTTTTGCATAAACACAAATTGAGAGAATTTTCCTGCAAAGCCAGAACAATACCTATTGCATATTCACGAAATTCATCATCTTGAGAGCAATAGTCATTGAAGCAAAACCGCAGGGCTTCGTCACAGCAACACGAGGACCAGGTTCACGCTTTGTCACAACAATACGAGGACCAGGTTCACTAGTTGTGTTCGAGTCTGAACTATTGATTGTTGAAGTCTGATCAATTAAAGTCTAGGGTTATTAATCTTTGTTGATTTGTTCTAGGTTTATTATTGAGTTGTAATAATACCTAGATTGTGTAACAAGAAGTGAGTTTGACTTCTTGGAGAGTATAGTCTTGAGAGAATTGTAACAAGATGTTGGTTTGACTTCTTGGGGGGTAGATTTAAGAGAGAGTTGTGAGAGAATTGTAACAAGAAGTGAGTTTGACTTCTTGGAGAGTTGAGTCTTCGATTATAGTTAATCGTTGGAGAGTTAAAGGTACTAGAGTTAGTTCATTTTGAGTTGTAATCCTGTAAAGAATGTGAATCTTGAAGTGAATAAGATTGTGGTGTGGTTTTTACCTTCCTTGAGTTAGGAAGGTTTCCACGATAAAATCTCTATTTTAATGTGTAGCGTTTTGTTTGTCTCGACAAAAGTACAAGAACCTGGTTCTTGTATATATAGGGGTAATATTTCTTCAATTGGTATCAGAGCAGGTCTTTTTATTAAATGACTCACATCTTGAAAAGGATCAATGACTGCACCACCTACACCACAAGAAGGAGCTACTCAAACTCGACCACCACTGTTTAATGGAAAGTATTATGGATGGTGGAAGAACCGCATGATGGATCATTTACTAGGAGAAAACCCAGACCTATGGGGAGTCGTGTTGGACGGTCCAACCATAACCATAAAGAATGGAACTGATGAAACCACTCAAGTACCAACAGACAAGAAAGAATGGAATGTTGCGGATAAACTTGCAATTCAGAACAATGTTGTAACATCTCGCAAACTGAAAGAAACTAGAAAGAGCTGGAATTAGAAAAAGTGATTTTTGGAAATAATAAGAATCTGGAAAATTGGTAAAGTTAAGTTTGAGTTTTTGGTCAAATTCAAACGAACATAACTCCTATCTCAGGAAAATTTAGGTGTGTTTCCAGATATCATAGGAAGGATCTTGGAATAATCTTTCCAACACCGCTGAGTTTGCATGATTCCGAGTTTTATACCCATTGGAAGTTGGGCTGTTCAAATAAGGAAAGTCCAATCTGTATTTTAAAAGGGCATTATGGTCTTTTCACCACTCAATTAATTAATTTCGTTTTTGGAAATTAAGTTGAAGTCTAAACTGATTGGATTCAATTTACGCTTTTGAGAAACAAGTTAGGGTTTTGAGAGAAGAGAAAAGAAGAGGAGAAAAGAGGAGAATGAGCAAGGAATCGTCAAGTTCTTGAAGCTAGGCTCGTGGATTTCATCAAGGGATGATCCCTACGAGGTTTGTGAGGCTTTCATAATGTTGGGTTCATTCATCCACGTGCCAAACATGTTTATTTCAGCGTGAATTCATCCTAAAAGAGTTTGAAAGTTGATGTTCTTGATATCTATTCTTGAATTTGATATTGTTCTTGAGTTGGGCTGAAATTGAGAAGTTTCTGAGATCATTACGTCAAATTATTGAGTTAGTTGGAGTTAGGTTCTTAGCTACATATGCTTGGTATCTAAAACGAATTTGAGAAAAAGAACCGAGTTTAGGCGAATTAAGGCTGGAAAACGAAGAAGAAAATTAGTCGGGCAAATCTGGGCACTGGCTCCACGTCGCGGACCTACTCCCCAGATTTGGGAAAAATCATTTCGCGTCACGGAGTGGTCACAGACCGTTCTGCCTCAAAAAGTATTTTCGTGACCAAAATTTAAATACTTCTCCGCGTCGCGGACCCACCCTCAGATAGTGATTTTTTTTTTCCTCATGTTTAGCTATCTACAAACACTTCTAAACACCATGAGATCTTTCCTATCACAAATCACAATCCTTGAATCCATAATTCAATTCAAGGAAAGTTAAGAGTCAAGTTTAGAAGTGAAGAAGCAAGTCAAGAGAAGTTCATTTAAAGTTTTTCAAAAGTCTTTCACAAACATTTTAAACTTTGTTCTAAGACTTAAGTTTTAAAGTTAAGCAAGAGTAAAGAGTTGAGTTCATTTCTCCAAAAGTTATAAGGGAACTAAGTATTCCCAAGAGTTTAAAATGTTTTCACATTTGAACAAGAAAGGGAACATCGATTCCAAGAGAAATTTTAAGCTAAGTTTTGAGTAATTATCTCAAACCAAAGAAAGAAGTTTGTTTTAAAAACATATGAGCTAAGTATATTTTGGGTGTAGTATTGAGCACCGATATGGGGATGCAAGTTCATATTAACTCAAGTTTCCATAAACCATGTAGCCACCATCATGGGTAGTAAAGGATCATACTTTTTAGATTGAAACTCCTTAAGATGCTTTTAACATAGAGTAGTGGATCCATTTAGTTAGGACGTTCTATATGACGGCAAAGTATAAGACAGTTCTTGCAGCGTGGGCAAGACGCTGTATCACCACTTAGGCTCATAGGGGTGGTTGTCGGTTAGAGAAACTCCCACATAAACTATATTACTTTATTATAAGAGTAAAGTTGAGTTTGTTATTGCATTTTCTTTAATGAACTAAGTTGTTTTCTACTGTTTTAAAAGCTTTCTATATATTGCATGTGTTTTATTGTTTTATATTGAGTTAAGTTAATCAGAAGTTGAGTAAAGGCAATGAAAGTGTTTCTTTCAAATTCTTATCAAGCTTAAGTTATGTTTAGAATTCCAACTCGCATACTCGTACATTCAATATACTGATGTCAATTGGCCTGCATCTTATTATAATGCAGACGTAGGTAACCAGGATCAGCATCCAACGCCTTATTGATCCAGTTGAGCACTCAGAGTTAGTTGGTGAACCTTCTAGCTTTCCGGAGGACCCTTTTATTGCTTTCAGTATTTAAGTTCATTAGGATGTCGTGGGTCTTGTCCCGACATCCATTTCAGTTGTTTAGAGGCTTCATAGACATAGTTAGTGATGTTAGTTCATGAGTCTTTACTTTTCCTTTTCAGTTAAGTTGAGACTTGAGTTGCCACTTTGGCAGTGAATGTTATTATAATACATTCTAAGTTATATTTTGAGCAGTTCAGTTTACTTGTTTTAAAAGTATTTATCTTGAGTAAAGTCTTCCACTGAGTAAGTAAGTCAGGCCAAGGGTTTGCTTGGGGCCAACTATGGTTCTTGAGTGCCGGCCACGTCCAAGGTGTAGGCTCGGGGTGTGACAAACTGGTATCAGAACACAGAGTTCAAAAGTCCTAGGGAGTCTATAAAGTCATGTCTGTAGAGTCCTAGTTATTGGTGTGAAACACGCCACATCTATAATTAGGAGGCAACAACACTTAGGAAAATTATCTCACTTCTTTCACACTCATTTCGTGCGTTAGAGTGTGATCTCTAACAAGTTTCCTTCTAATTCGTGCTTGCGTGTGTTTTCAGATAATCATGCCTCCACGAAGAACTGTCAGAGGTCGTCCTGCTAGGAAGAATGTTGAGGAGCAAGGGGTACCCAATGCACCTAAAGTGCAACCCCAAGGAAAGGTTACCAATGCTTAGTTACGTGAGGCTATTCGGATGTTGAGCCAAGTTGTGACCAACCAAGCTGGGCAACAAAGAGGAGCTAGACAGGAAGTGACTGATACTTCGAGGATTCGAGAGTTCTTGAGTATGAATCCTCTAAGTTTCATGGGTTCAAGCACTACTAAGGATCCAGAGAGTTTTGTTGAGGAACTAATAAAGGTATTTGAGGTTATGCATGTTGCCGATACTAAGAGAGTTGAACTAGATGCATACCAACTGAAGAATGTAGGACTTGGTTTGACCAGTGGAAAGAGGGTAGAGTTAAGGATGCACCACCTGCGAGTTGGGTATGTTTTGAGGAGGCCTTCTTGGGGAGTTTCTTTCCCCGAGAACTGAAAGAGGCTAAGGTACGAGAATTTCTTACCCTTAAGCAGGATTCCTTGAGTGTTCATGAGTATGGGTTGAAGTTCACCCAACTATCCCGTTATGCTCCGGAGATGGTTACGGATATGAGTAGTAGAATGAGCCTGTTTGTTATTGGGTTGTCCCGTCTATCAAGCAAGGAGGGCAAGGCAGTGATGCTAATTGGGGACATGGATATATCAAGGTTAATGGTCTACGTGCAATAGGTTGAAGAAGAGAAGTTGAGGGATAGGGAGGATTTTAGAAACAAGAAGGATAATAATGGGAATGAGTCCGGACAACAGAAAAGTAATGTGAGCCGTTCATTCTTTCAGTAAAAGAAAAAGGGACCAGTTCCATCATCTGCTAGTGCACCTGCACCCAAAACAAAGGTGAGTATAATGGTCAGAATTCGCAGAACTTCAGAGCTAGACCTGCGCAGTCTCATGGTAGTGTGGCACAAAGGGGTAACTGGGCTCCTACATGTGCTAGGTGTGGTAGAATCCACCTAGGTAAGTGTCGTGATGGCCAGTCAGGTTATTTAAAGTGTGGACAAGAGGGTCTCTTCATGAAAGAGTGCCCTAAGAACATGCAAGGTAGTGGAAATCAGGGCAATAGAGCCCAATCTTCATCAGTTGCACCACCAGATAGAGCTGCATCTAAATGAGCTACTTCAAGGGCAAGCGGAGAAGGAAACTGTCTTTAGGCTATCGCTAGTCGCCAAGAGCAAGAGGATTCGCCAGATGTTGTCACTGGTATGCTCTAAGTTTTCAATTTTGATGTTCTTCCTGAGTAACTTCTTAAGACCTTCAGTGTTTCTACACCTGTTGGTGAGTTTTTTTTTCTTTGTAAATAGAAGTATTTTATTACCAAGTAAGAATTACAACTCAAGTTTCAAAAAAGAGATACATGCCTAGACATGCCCACCTCCTGACTATCTTAGCATCTATTTCCTCTATCAAACTAGACTATGGATAACATCTAACATTTGGATATACAACCTATTTTGAGTGTTCAGATGGCCCTGAAGTAAACCTCCTGGGCAATATGTTTCAGAATGTCTTCAATGCTTCGCCTCTTCTGTTGGAATACTCGTTGGTTACTCTCCTTCCAGATAAAATAAACAGCTGCAGTTAGAGTTATCTTGTATACCTCAGCCCTACTACTTTTTCCTTTACACCACTTCTCTACCCATTTAAGTCCCCCCTCCCACTCCATACATGGTCTTTGGATGTGCATCCATTTGAGTAGCCTAGCCCATAATTGTCCAGTGTAATTGCATCCAAAAAACAGATGTTGAATAGACTCAGGCTGAGTATTGCACAATTGGCATTGTAAGTTTATATCCATTCCCCATTTGGCCAATCTATCACAAGTGTATATTCTTCCCAATGCGACTAGTCTCAGCATGAATATCCATTTAGGCGCACTCTGATTACCACATATCACTCTTTTCAGCTAACCTTTTCAAATTGTCCTTTTACCTTTTGATATATGTTCTTAATAGTCAAACTAGTCATTTATGAACTGTATCCAAAGGTATGCCAACATCTATGAAATATTTTTTTGCCTTGAAAATCTTGTGAATCACCCATGATGTCTGCTATGGTTCTATTTCCCAAATACATCTGCCCTTTACATAATAAGCATAAATCCACCTGATACATAGTTTATCCTTCTTTGTACACATATTCCATAGCAGCTTACTGATTGCAGCCTTGTTCCATATTTCCATATCAATCATATTAATCCCTCCTGCTGATTGAGGTTGACATATTCTACTCCAAGCTACTAATGCTTTCTTTGTTACTTCTGCCTTACCTGTCCAAAAGAACCTTTTACATATGATTGTGATATCTTCTTTGGTAAAATGAAAATTTGTGACCAATATGTTTGCATTGATATCAACACACTCCTTATCAATTGAGCTATTCTATCATATGATAGGAATTTTGCTGTCCAAGAAGAAATTCGGCCTAGCATATTTTCCAACAATGGTTCACATTGTGCAATGGATAGTCTTTTTGTACTAAGAGGTACCCCAAGATATCTAAATGTCATGTCCCCTCTAGTAAAACCAGTGTATGCCATTATTTGATCCTGCTCAGCCATGCTTACTCCTCCAAAGTATATGGAACTTTTGTTGGTATTTGCTATCAACCTTGATGCCTTTGAGAATTCCTGGAAGGTATCAAACAATAATTGGACAGATTTGGCATCACCTCTCTACTAAATAACAGGAGATCATCAGCACAACTCAACTGAACTATGTTCACCTTTGAGCATTTGGGATGATATTTGAAATCTATGGTCCTCTTCAAGTTCTTCAGTAGTCTACTCAAATACTTCATACTCAACACAACAAAAAAGGGGACACAGGATCCCCTTGCCTTAAGCCCTTTTTTGCCTTAAAAGGAGTAGCAGGCACACTATATAGAATAGGTCATAGTTGTGAGGCAAGCCATTATCCAGTTAATAAACTTAGTGGGGAAGTTCAACATTCTCAGCATTTGCTCAACAAAAGGCCACTCAATAGAATCATATGCCTTCTGCATGTCAATCTTTATCATGCTTCTAGGAGATATTCCTTTCCTGCCATATCCTTTCACCAATTCATGGCTAAGTAGAATGTTATCCACTATCACTCTCCCTGGTACAAAAGCTGGTTGTCTTAGATCTACCAATATGTCCATCACAGATTGCATTCTTATGGTTAAGATTTTGGAAATAATCTTGTAAAGTATGGTGCAACATGATATTGGCTTATACTCTTTCACTGATTGAGGATGCTTAGTTTTTGGAATCAGAGTGATAAGAGAACATTTTATAGCTTTACACATTATTCCGGTATCAAAGAATTGTAACACGGCTTGAGTGATCTCCTTACCCATTATAGGCCATGATTTCTTATAAAATAGAGCATTAAAACCATCCCCTCCTGGGGCCTTGTTATCCTGAATAGTCAACAAAGCATTGTATACATCTTCTGTAGTAACCTGGTCAATCAGTAATAGTTGCTGCTCTTTATTCAAAGTTGGTCCCAATTCCATAATATTAGGCTGGACAAAGGTTAGTTGCTTAGCTGCTGTACCCAATAGTCCTTTGTAGAAACTCACTATCTCCTTTTGTATACCTTTGGCATCCTGTATTACTATTCTAGCTACATCTATCAATCTTGTGATATGATTTTGGGCTTGTTTGTTCTTCATGCATGTATGAAAAATGTAATATTCAGATCTCCTTCTTTTAACCACTGAACCCTGGCTTTCTGGTTAGTTGCACTCTCCTCTATATTCCTCCGCTTTTCCAACTGTGTTTTGAGGTTATTTTCTGTCTGATATTGCTCCATTTGGTTATCACCTTGGACACATCTCATTTGTTCTTGTAATGCCTTCAATTGAGTCCTAATCACAGTTACTTTGGATTGGATCCCTTGAAAATCATGGTTACTCAAATCCCTCATAAGTTGTTTCAATCTTTTTATTTTCCTCCAAACCTCACTCATAGAGCTAGCCTGTCTCTGTGATTTCCAGCTGGTCTCCACTGTCTGCATGAATTCCGGGTGGTCAGCCAACTAATTGAAGAATATGAATGGCTTAGGACCAGTATTTTCCCCTGCTTCTATTGTAACACATAAAGGGCTATGATCTGAAAAGCTAGGATCAAGTATGCTGCACTCCAAATGGGTCCAGGTTTGCATCCACATAGCATTCACTAAGGCTTTATCTATACAACTATAAGTGTGTCCATTTGTCCACGTACAGTTCCTCCCCACTGTCTTCAATTCTGTTAACCCAGTTTCCAGTAAACATTGCTTAAAATCACTAAGTTCTGTCTCATGAACCCGTGAGCCCACTATTCTATCCTCAATACACAATATAGAGTTGAAATCAACCATTACTAGCCAAGGTTGTGTGCATCTCATGTTGTATTGAATCAGCTCATACCACATATCTCTTCTATCCAAATATGTATGTAATCCATAAATCATGCTTAGATCAAATCTCATATCAGTTCCCCTCACATTTATTGATCCATGAATCACTTGCCTATGTGTGCCCAGTAATTGAAATTCCACCATCTTTGGATTCCATAATATCCAAATTCTCCCCCTGGATCCTCTAAATAATTGTTATGCATATCCAATTCTTTGTTATCTTCATCACAACTTGAGTTGCATTATTCTCTTTCACTCTAGTTTCTGTAATAGCTATTACTACTACTTTATTTTATTGTAAAAACACTTTAAGCTCCTTGTGTTTATACACTTTATTAAGTGCCCTCACATTCCATGTTATTATATTCATCAAACATTAGGTTGTAGGACTTTACTAGTATTACCTCCCCTTGTGCTTTCACTGCCCTGACCACTATCATAGCCCTGTAGAACCTCATCCCCCTCCAATGTGTTGAAACTATTTTTTGTTCTAATTTGTCTTCCCATCTCTGCATCAGTATGAGTGTGCGTGCTTGGCATCCCTCCTCATGTGTTTTCCTTTGAGTCTAGACACAAGTAGTTTCCATAGGCTTACTCTCTTGTGGCTTCCATTGTTGCTTTACTTTATTCCTGCCATGCTTTTTGTATCCTGCCTTGTTCCTCTGCTCTTTTTGTTGTATCTCAGTACAACTATGCCCAACAATACAACATATAGTACAATAAATTGGCTCCCAGTTGTATTGCACCTTCTGTTGCATCCTACCACCATTTGGATAGAAACCTCTATATGTCTTGGTAACGGCTTGGTGACATCCATTTCTATGAGCAACCTAGAATAGGATATTCTCCCAAATCCTGACGTACATTCATTCGCATACAAAGGCTTCCCTAGAGCACTACTAATTTTACTTAACACAGCCAATCCCCAATAATGCAGCGGTAGATTTAGGAATTGCACCCACAGAGGAATAGTTCTTAATACTTCCTTATTAAAATCAAAATCAGCAGTCCAACATTTCAATATGATAGGCCGATTGTTTAACATGTATGGACTTGATACTAAGATAGAGATCTTATCTTCAATGCTATTCAGCTTCACAACAAAGAAACCATCATTATGCAGGTATACCTTGGGTTTCGCCACGAAGTTCCACTCAGTTGCAATAAATCGTATAATAGCTCCAATGGATGGTGTGTTTCCTATCACATAGAGTATGATAGCATTACTCCATATTTCATTCCCGATTTCAACATCTTCATCGCTTAATCTCACCACTGGTTTTCCATCGTGAAGCACTAGAGGTACATAACTCAATTCCATCCCCTTTGCTCCTAGATTTGTATCCTGAAATAGCCCCTTCCAAGTCTTCCTCCCTAGTACCCCTTTCTCATTTTACCTTGTTGCTTCTGTAATTTTGGCCTCATCCAGTTTTAGACCTGATCTCCGAGCCCTTATTTTTGGAAATTCCTCATAATTTGTTTTTGTTACCAGCGACCATGACCCCAAACCTATCTTCATCTTCTCCATACGCACATATGAACCGGTGTTACTGTTCCATTCATTCCCCCAGTGGCCCCAAAAATGGTGTTTTCAGCTTTGATTGACTGTCATGCACTACTTCTTCAATCATGTTGTTAGTTGCTACCTGAATTTTGCTCTTCTGAGTTATTCCCATTCTCGACGAGTGCACGTTAGCTAGCCTTGCTTAATGTGCGCTGAGAGCATTTGGAAAGGTTCTCACTCTAAGTGAAATTTTTTTACTAATACTTTTTACCTGTTGGTTAGTTTATTCTAGCAGAAAGAGTCTATCGTGATTGTCCTGTTTCCATAAATCACAAGAGTACCATGGCTGATTTAGTTGAGTTAGACATGGTAGATTTTGATGTCATTCTAGGTATGGACTGATTTCATGCCTGTTATGCATCAATAGATTGTAGAACTCGAGTAGTCAAGTTCCAGTTTCTAGTGAATAATTTATAGAGTTGAAGAGCAGTTCAGCAGTGCCTAAGGGTCATTTTATTTCGTACCTTAAGGCGAGAAAGTTAGTTTCCAAGGGGTGTGTCTATCACTTAGTCCAAGTTAATGACTCTAGTGTTAAGATACCTCATATTCAATAGTTTCAGTAGTAAGAGAGTTTCCAAAAGTCTTTCCTGATGATCTTCCCGGAGTCACTCCTGAGAAAGAAATAGACTTCGGTATAAACATTCTTCTAGATACTCGTCCCATATCTATTCCGCCATATAGAATGGCATCAACAGAGTTGAAAGAGCTTAAATAGTAGTTGACAGATCTTTTAGAAAAAGGTTTCATTCGACCAAGTATCTCACCTTGGGGCAATCTGGTCCCATTTGTGAGAAAGAAAGATGGCTCCCTTAGGATGTGTATAGATTTCCGTCAGTTGAACAAGGTTACCATCAATAATAAGTATTCTCTTTTGAGATTTGATGATCTTTTCGATCAGCTTCAGGGTGCTTCTTATTTTTCTAAGATAGACCTCAGATTTGACTATCATCATTTGAAAGTAAGGGAATGTGATATTCCCAAGACAACATTCAGGACCTGTTATGGTCACTATGAGTTTCTGGTCATGTCATTCGATTTGACCAATGCACCTGCAGCGTTCATGGACCTTATGAATAGAGTATTCAAACTTTATTTAGATATGTTTGTTATTGTCTTCATTGATGACATACTAATCTATTCGAAGAATGAGGAAGATCATACTAGTCATCTCATAATAGTTCTCCAGACTCTAAGAGGTAGAGAGTTTTATGCCAAGTTCTCTAAATGTGAGTTTTGTCTTGAAGTCTGTGGCATTCTTAGGCCACATTGTGTTTGGAGAGGGAATTAAAGTTGATACTCAGAAGATAGAGGCAGTGTAGAATTGGCCTAGATCCACATCTCCAACTGATATTAGGAGTTTCTTGGGGTTGGCTGGATATTATAGAAGGTTTGTCGAGGGATTTTCATCTATATCATCTCCTTTGACCAAGTTGACTCAGAAAACAATGAGTGCATTCCTCTGAAACTAAATACTTAACTTACTCTTGGACTTCTCTTAAGCCCCTCTGGAGTCTCATGATTTCCTCAAAACTCTTGCTAAGAACAACTCATCGACAAAGAACTAACTCTGCTTTTCAACCACTTCCAGTATAATGGGTAGTCAAAGGAATATGAGAACACACGAGTTAGAATAAGTCTTTACGACATAGCTCTAAGAAGGGAAACTTTTCTTAAATGTTTGTAGTCCCTCATTCATAGAAGTGGGGCCCTCACAACCATAAACAATATCCTACTTGACACAGCTTCATAGACACCCTAGGATACTTGAGATTTGTGCTATGATACCAAGTTTATCACGACCCGAGCCTACACCCTGGACGTGACCGACACTCAAAGATCATTGTTGATCCCCAAGCGAACCCTCATCCTAGCTGACTACAAGCGAAAAACTGATTCAAGCATACAAAGCATAAAAACTGAAATAAAATTCCATAAACTCCACTTTGTACAAAACTTTAACTCAAATGAACAACTTAGAATAAAAATAAGATATTCAACTCGCCATAAAATAGGTAACTTAAGTCTTGAAAACATTTAATAAAATAAATGAATAATACAGACTTCTCAACTATACTGACTATCTATGAAGCCTATAACTGATAAAGATGGAAGTTGGGACAAGACCCATGACATCCTGACTAAATTGAAAAGTAAATGAAATCCTCCGGAAATAAGGAGGCTCACCATAGCTAACTCGAACATCTGGATGTATCAACGAAGCTCTTGTTGATGATCGTGAATACCTGTGTCTGCATCATGAGAAGATGCAAGCCAAATGGCTCAGTACATGGAATGTATGAGCATGTAAGGGGAATTCTAAAGCATAACATAAGCTTGAAATAATCTGAAAGAAACTGAAGAACTTACCTGGCTCAACTCAACTCAACATAACTGAACTCATTTCAATATAAAGTAGTTTAAAAGAAGTGCAATATAAAGAAAAGGAAATCTGTTTAAAACATAATGTTAACTCATAATCATAATATCATAAAAGACATACCATGCTCCCTCTCAAAGTCTACTTGTGCAATGCATAAATGAAGTCTCATACCCCCATTCATACTAAGTAGAACCCCTTGAGGAACCGTGCAAATAGTGTTGTGGGAGTTTCTCTAACTGACAACCAACACTTAAGAACTATAGTGATGATACAACGTTATTAGCCTGACGCTGCCCGGGCCATCCTATACCTTGTCGTGGTATAGGACCTGAACTACTAAGTGGATCCACTAGTCTATGCGAAAAGGATTTATCCAAAAAGTATGACCATTTTCTACCCATGGCTACATGGTTTATGGAAACTTGAGTTAATGTGAACTCACATCCCCATATCGGTGCTCAATACTACTCCCCAAAATATAATATTATATTAGCTCTTTATGTTTAAAAACATACTTCTTCTGCTAAAAAACTTAGCTCAAAGGCTATCTTGGAAATCAAAGTTTCTTCTCTTGCTTCATTTAGAAAGCGATTACTCTTTTCTGAAAACTAGCCCGAAGGCTCTTTGGAAATATCAATTTCCGTTCTTATTTAATGTGAAAACATTTTAAATCTCTTTGGGAATACTTAGTCCCCATATACTTTTTGAAGAAAAGAACTTCACCTTTACTCTTTACTGAACTCAAAACTTAAGTTTTAAAACAAAGTTAAAACGTTTGTAAAAGACTTCTTAAAATATGGTTCATGCCGAATTATAGATATGAACGACTCAATGCAAAGTTTTCAATAACCATTGATAGAACTCAAATACTTGGAACTCAAGAACTTCAATGATACTACTCATTTTCAAGAATGCTCAACTCAGAGTTCATGCGGAATTATGAGAATGAACTACTCAACTCAATGATTCAAAGATACTTCTCATCTCAAGACTGTTCGACTTATAATATCCATGCGGAATTATGAGCATGAAATATTCAACTCAAGGACTCAAAGATACTTCTCAAAAGGAATTTAGAAACTCAACACTTAAAGGCTTAGAACTTGAAGATACCACTTCTATGAAGGATGATCAACTTACGAAGTTCATGCGAAATTATGGTCATGAAACAACTCGACTCAATGGTCTACATAACTATATGGAACTCATGTAGACGACTCATCTCATTCTCTGAATTACTTCCTCAAAACTTAGTTCAAATCGATAGTTGATCTCAAAGGATTCACAATTGAACTCAAAAGCTTTCTTGAACTCTACTCTTAATTCTCTCTTGAATGTGAATTATGAATTCAAGAGTTATAGTTTGTTGACACCCAATGCTGACACTATCCACATTTAATAATAATAATAATAATATGTTATGAAATTTTTATAGGAACACGAAATGATTTCTAATTATTTATTTTTACCTCATAAATTTATTTCAATTTCATGTAAAAATTAAATATTATATATATATATATATATATATTACTGCTTATTTTCTCATTTTAAAAATAAATGTCATTCTTGAGAATTGAATCTATTTGTGTTCAAATATAATTTCTTTTGTCGCAATAGATATTTTTCGTACATTTATTAAAATTAGAAAGCTTATTTAATTAATGAGTTACTAATTTATATTGATTTAATTTTTAAGAGTGACTAATTTTATCAAACAAGCTAATCTTGCAAAATAATTATTTTAAATTTAATAAATTATAAACTATTTGATAAAGGAGAGACTATAATTTAAATAAATTTAATTTGAGCAATTTTGGCAATCCAAGTCCCCTTAAACCAACCAATTCTTGTATGCCACGTAGGCGAGCACATGGGTTGTGTTTCTTTAGATTCGATCTCGTCCCTACAATCTAATCTAACGGCTCTCATTAATCCATCCTTTTAATATTATTAATATATATATATATATATATATATATATATTATTTTTAAAACCCTTTATTTTAGTAACCGTACGATTGCTTGATCGGATGGCCAAAATTAAATCAAGACTTTTCAAAGATAGTACAACTCCCCATCGCCTCAAACTTCTTTCTTTTCCCAGGCAATCATGGTTCTCTTTTCCCAAGTTCCTTCTTCCCCAGACGTTTCTATCTACGGACCACTGGAAAATGGCAATTTTCGGTGGTCTTCAACATATTTCCCTACCCTCCATCAATCTTAGCTTCCCTCTTGTCAACTTTACATCCCTTCCATCATCTTTTTTTTAAGCCGAAACATACCTCAAAAGCCTCACCACCGCCGATGCTACGACTGAAAAGGTGGAGACGTGCAGGACCATCAGATTTGGGATCATTATCCCATTAATCCGATGGTTGTGAGATTGGAACCCCTAATCCATCACTCATTCTTTCAAATCAATCTGAAAAGGGGTTGATAATATTTCCTTCTCCTCCATCATTATTTTCTTCGAAGATTTGATTTTTCAATGATTCAAATTTGAATCATCATTGAAGCCTCCGCCAACTATAAAAGGAGGAGTTTGGTCCTCATTCGAGGATCATCCGGAAAATCAACCAAGAACAACATCAAAATCTCAAAAAAAAAAACACCCAAAGAACGACCTAACAACATCCCGAAAAAAAAATGAAAAATCAAAGAACGAAGGAAAAAGGGGAATAAACACACACTTCAAGCATTAGGTTTCGTAAAAATTCTCTCTTCTTTCATCTTTCCGTTTTAAGCTTTAAACTCGAATCTGCAAAAGGGTTGGAAGTTGGAATTTTTTGACGTAAAAACTCTAGTTTGCTGGTCAACACAAGGTAAAAAACTCTTTCATTTTGCTTTGCATCTTTTTCTCTCTAATATGATATCCTTTATGAAAGAGTTAAGTATATACGTATGATTTATTTTGTTTTGGCGTTAGTAATGTTCTTTGTGGTCCTTTGAAAAAGCAAGTTTATGGATGCTAATCTTGTCTTGTTATTCTATTTTTTTTTGTGTTTGTAGTTAAATACAAGTTAGAATTACCGACATATATTATTGAAAGAAGATTAGTCATGTCCGTCCTAAAAATTAAAATAAATAAATAATAACTTTTCTTAAAGATTTTGTCACAGAATGGTGATCAAATTATATTGTTTATCAATATGTCTCTCAAGTTCATATGATGTCTTACTTCCTTAGTTTACAGTAAACTAATTTCTTGTGTGAATTAGTAATGTGAACCTTGGATAGTGTAAAATTTTCTTTCCCCACTTATTATAACATAGTTTCGATCTTTCTTATTTTCTAATTCTGACTTTGAAGCTGCCATGTTAATAGTTTGCACTATATTTTATTTTAGATGATTGCTAGTGTGCATCAATTTCCTTGCTATGTGAGTTCCTTTTAATGATTTGTTGTCAACAAGAACTGGACATGAATGCCTTGTTTTCCTCCCTCCCATTTGGCTTTGGTTAATTATTATTTTTTTATAAGTAAATACTTCCAAATTTCATTGAGAAAAGTTTCGCAAACTAATTGTGAGTGATGTTATTTCGTTCATGTGAGTTTACTCGGGAGCTGTATATTTTTCTTTAGCATATTTATAACTAATGTTTTATTAGCACATAATGACATCACCAATTGATTCATATTCGTCCATTTTTTCATTTGTTAGGATGGTTCGTTTTAGGTAAATGCCCAAATAGTTTAATTAAACTATGTTCCCCTCCATGTGTTGTTGATATACATATCAAGTTTGCTAATTTATGTTGGGGTCACGGCAACTTTTGTATTGGAAGATTCCTAGTTAAATTAGTTTTCTTTACTCATAACATATTCTATTATCACTTTAGCACAAAATCCCTAATCTTTATCTCCCTATTTTTTATGTTTCATGTACAACTGGAGGGCAGGAGTTTCTACTTTGGAACTCGTTACTAGCCTAAAATATTAGGCCAACAACAATTAGGAGCATCGCAACGCTTGGAGTCTTGCAAATTAAGAGTTCAATGTTTTCTTAGCCTTTCTTTCGTCGTCCTATTTATGTTGTTTTGATATGTTGGCTAACCTTTACTTACAAGTTTTGGTATATTGTTTGTCTTTTATTTTGAATCTTATTTTACGTGAACTAATATTATTTGTTTATGAATTTACCGGAGACACTGTTAGAACAAATGATACAAAAGATATTTTCTTAAAAATAGGTTAGCATTTTCACTTATAACATTCTTTCAGGCTTTTTAAGTTGAAAAGAGGGCTTATAATTATAAAAGATTTTTCAAATGAAGTTTCAAAAGGGTGAGGTAATTTTCATTTAGGTCATTAAGTAAGAAAAATAAAACTCATGAGTTGGGACTTCCAAATGAATTTAGAGTTACATAAATGTTAAAATAATATTTATTTAGACCAGCTCATCGCTTAGGACCTTCAAATATTTTGAAACTAGTTTAAAGGCTAGAATAATTACATTTAGAAATTTATTTAAGACTAAGATATTTATCTTTAGATATACATTTTTTTTAAGAAAACAAGCAGGGAAGTAGGCTTAAATGTTTAACAAAATAAATGTAGCTATAGAATAAATCCCAATAATTAGGCTTATTTTATATTATTTACATCACCCCTTTACAAAGTATATTGGCTATTCTTACTTTTTTTTTTTAAAAAAAAAATCAAATATTTCTAAAACATTTAAACTTTCTAACATGTTATTTCAAGATTTTAGATATGCCAACAGGTTCAAAAATACAAGGTATATACATATATATGTTATATGCAGAAAGGTACAAATTTTATATTTCTTAGTTTTTCTCAATGCGTAACTTATTATTTTGTTATACTTTCATATTATTTTTCTCATATCTATTATCACTTTTACAAATGTTAATTTTTTTTTATATAATTTATAAATCCTTATGCTTAAATATACATATTACTTTAGTATATATTTGCGTCTGACTACTCTCTCATTTTTATTTTATTTTCTCTTTCACGTCTTAATTCTATAAAACGACAAGTTTTCATATCCTTTAAACTCAACATTTATTTTTGGATACATTTATATAAGACGCATCTATATTTTTTTAACTCAAAATTGTCATACACTTTTAGCGCATTTAGTTATTTATTTATTTTTCTTACCGTTTAATAAACATACTACTACCACTTTATCTAATAGACATATATATATCGTATCTTGTATTTTACTCCTTTTTTTTTTGAAAAACTAATAAAATTTACTTACCATTGATTTTAAAGCAAATAAATAAATAAGTTTTCCTAATTATATTTTCGTAAATTGAGTTTAAGGACTATCTTCGGATAAGTTCTTAGGGATGCTTAACACTTTTTTCTCGAGTAACCAAAACCTTACTCAGAATCTCACTGATTTCACAAATTAAAACAGGATTTACATTTACATATTTAAATGGTTTCCTAATATTTTCCTTCAAATTTAGGTGACAACTCTAAAATAAAAAACATTTTTTTCAAAATCAGAGTGTCAGTCATATTATGTTGTGAACCGTTTTGGCGAGTTCGAAATAGGGGTGAAGCAGTTTGGCGACTCTGCTGGGGAATCTTACTTAGATTTAACCTTAGAAAACTTAATTTAGGAATAATACTTGTGATTACTTGTTTATTTTTTGCTTGTTTGTTTTTTCGAATTGATATATTATTTTGATTGAAAGGTCGCAAATGAAATCCAAACTTGTGTTCCTTATTTGTTTTAAAACAATATTTGTTACTACTTTCTCTACACTGTCATTTGCACTTTCTATCGAGTCTTTGGCCATACACACACACTGTACATGCGAGGGGTGTTCCTGCATTCCTTTGAAACTCTCTTTGGATTCCTTAGTTTCAGAGTTGATGCAATTAAGATAGTACACCTTCTCACAATTACTCAGTTCCACTCTCAATCATCTAGAAAAAAATCTTACTCTTTAAAATAGGTCATGTTGCATAGCCTTAGGTAAGACAGTATACGATATTGTCATTGCATTTAGAAAACCACCTAAATGTCAATGAGTTTCTTCTTTAAAACTCGACGACAATAAACTGTGTGTGATTGATATAAATTATCCTAACTTAAACACTTAACGGATTTGGAGAAAATAAACTCATCATACCCTTTACTCTTTCTTTCAGATGCAAATCAACCAAAACCTTCATGATATCAGAATGATGACTGAGGTCCCCCGAACTTTGAAAGAGTGGTGGGGAAACATCTGAGTGACCAACATAAATGAGATTATGCCACACTTGGGGTCGTTAATTGGTCTGCTGAATATGGAGGCAAATAGGTCACTCATTATTCTAATGATTGAATTTTGGAAACCAACAACAGTGACTTTCCAGTTCACAGATTTTGAAATAATGCCAACACTGGAAGAGATAAGTCAAATTACTGACTTACCATTGACTGGCAGAGCACATTTGGCCCCGCGCACTACATCAGTAATCGATTTTCTCCAGTCTTTGGGTTTGAGGGTAGGCCGATGTTTGCGAAAAGTTGACAAGGGATGGATCAGGTTGGATTATCTGTGTAAAAGGTTCGGTCGTCGAGATAGCTATGATAGGTTCCATCAAGAATTCTTTATCTCCAGGGTTGATTGGGAGAGACTCAGGGCTGTTGTCTTCGTGACGACCTTTTTAGGTATGATGATCTTCCCAAAGAAAAAGGGTTGTGTCGACATCAACTTACTGCCTATGGTCATCTTCATGTTTAGAGGACCTGTTAGAGTAACTATGGTACCTATGATCTTGGCAGAAATATTTCGATCATTATCCATCGGCTCTAGAGGATCTGATCACTTTAAGAGAAGTAACCTGTTGTTGCAGATTTGGGCGTTGGATCACTTCTATCAAAGACGAGCAGAGAATGGCACTAAAGCAGCCTCACCCAACAAGATAAGGAGCCATGTGATAAGATTGAACATGTGGGATGCCCCAAATAATAAAGAAGGTTGACGTCTTTTCCTAACCTACCTCACAGAGAACCATATTCAATGGTGACTACCATGGGTCCACGACCGAGCTTTGTTGAGAACTAATCATGCCTATTTCATTGAGTTGATTGGGTTGGAAGGCTTCCAGCCCTACGCACCTCTAAGTCCTTCAGCAGTTTGGGATTACCCAAGGCGTTCCTCTATGGTCAAATATGACATTGATAGAGGTCAATTATGAAGGAAGAATCCCGATCGAAAGGATCGCTGCTTTGGTACAAGGATGGTGCGGTATTCTTGACTCAGACATGGGGGTTGAATCATGGTGCACGCCTGAATATTATACTTGGTTTATGATGTGAGGAATTCTCACTAGGCCTAGCTATGAGGGAATCTTGGGGTTCACAGACACTCAAAGGTCAAATCAAATTGGCACGGAGCTATTGAACCTCATGCACATCAATACAACCATGTATCAGCAGGTGACCACATGGTCTATCGATCATCTCATACAGGCAGTTGACGATGAACCAAATGAAGAGATGGAGGAAGACCCAGAAGAGGATCCAGAAGAATACTTAAAGCATGACCTTAATTTGTATGACCCTAGAGATGGAGGAGTGATGCATATAGAGGATGAATTTGTTCCAACAGTAGAAGACACTCACTCGGAATATGGTTCCATAGGGTTTGATGAAAGGAAAGATTCAAACAACTGGGAATGGAAAATCGACGAATCCTCAGAGTATCTGCCGGGGCCTTACTATTATTTGGGGGACAATGATGATAATGATGCTCCAACTTGGCCGTAGATCATCTTTCTTCTTTGAATTCCCTCATAAGCTCTTTAAAGTGTCGTATGACCTATCCCTCTTGTATGTCTTATGCCCACCCCTGTACTTTCATTTTTTCGGCTTCTTATCGCCTACTTCATTGTAATAGCCAGACTACTTAATCAATGAAGTTTTGTTTGCTTTAAATCTAAAATATGTTTAAATGGATCATCTATTATCAAGCT
Source organism: Solanum verrucosum (assembly GCF_900185275.1). NCBI lineage: Eukaryota > Viridiplantae > Streptophyta > Magnoliopsida > Solanales > Solanaceae > Solanum > Solanum verrucosum. Next base: position 768,486 of record NW_026020207.1, on the reverse strand, counting down.
AATTGCAACGTAGGCCTACCTTAGGCAAAAATAGGTTCTATATTAGGACGCGTTTTGAATGTCGTCGATTTGGCGTATATATGTGTTACATTTACTTATTTGTTACAACTTTCAATATTTCCCAAACTAACATAGTTTCCCTTTCCCTTTCTCTTTGTTTTCTTTTCTTTATTTATCTCCAAAAGTACGTTGATTTGTGTCGACTTACAAACTGACTAACTCACGATACAACCTTCAATCAAAGGGGAAAATGACTAATAAAGACGAGTTCAACGCTGTCACAAGCATAATAGTTCCTATTGAGAATCTCGAAAGTTCTCGAGATATAGCTGACATTCAAAACGAGGAGAAAATGGCTCACATGGAACAAGAACTCGAGATCTTTAGGGAAGAATTGTGTCAAGTGCGAGACTTGACCAAACTATCGGCGACCACTTTCCCTATTTTCAAGACACCTATCTACTTCCCAAAGGCTGACTTGCCTTCTGCCGACTTACCAAATCAGCTGAAACTAACTCAACGCGCTCCTACTCACGGTCAAGTTGCCTTCTGCCGACTTACCAAATCAGCTGAAACTAACTCAACGTGCTCCTACTCACGGTCAAGTTCCACCAGCTTCTCCAAACACAATTAAGATCATTCCTGACCTTTCTAATCGCGACCCTACCATTCCTACAATGCAACAGATACTTGGGGCACATGTCGCCGCTCCCTATGAGACACATGTTCCACCTGTATATGCCGCTGGAGCTCCTACCTTCACTATGCCATCTTTGATTTATGTCCCATACGAGGTCGATCAATATGAAAAAATAGAGATAGATGCCCGGTTGAAAGAAGATGCATCGATAAATGCCCAACTTCAAGGTCTGAGAAAGGCATTGAAAAGCTTACAAGTCACTAGAGGGACAGAAAGTCTGGATTATGATGACTTGTGCATCCATCCAGACATTGACATGCCAGTAGGGTACAAACCACCGAAGTTTGACATGTTCGATGGAAAGGGTGACCCTTACACACATTTAAGGGCATACTGTGACAAGTTAGTCGGTGTAGAGAGAAATGAGAAGTTGAGGATGAAGTTGTTCATTCGGAGTCTGTCGGGAGAAGCATTAACCTGGTATACCCGCCAAGACCCTCGCAAATGGCGTGACTGGCAGGAAATGGCCGAGGACTTCATGACTCGTTTTAGATTCAATACTGAAATTACTGCTGACAGATTCTCATTGGCCAATATACAGAAGAAGCCATCTAAGAATTTCCAGGAATATGCACGACGTTGGAGAACTGAGGCCATGAGGGTGCAACCACCACTAGATGAGAGTGAGCTCTCAAAGTACTTTATTTTAGCTCAAGAAGGTATCTACTTTGACAAGATGATGTCAATGATGGGTCAGAAGTTTGCAGAATTGGTCAAGATTGGAGACTTTATAAAGAAGGGTGTTAAATCTGGGAATATCCAGTCTATGGTCGCATTGCAAGCTGCAAGTAGGGCTATACAATCGGGTTTCATTGGCGGCATCAATAAGAAAAGGGAGGATGTTTCAACTGTCACTTACCAACCAGGAGGACCATCCCACCGATACCCCAATAATCCCCAAATCACTGCACATACTTCATACGTCCCAGTATATAATACTCAACCACACTATAATCCACCCCAAGCACCAGCATACCAAAATCCTCCAAGACCATATGTCCTTGTCCAAGCACCAATACACTAAAATAGACCAGCATATGCACCAAGACCACGTCCAAATCTTGAAGCTAGAAATTCTTGCACTTATACACCGATTGCCGAACCTACGCCCAATTGTTTGAGAGGTTGAAGACAGCGGGAGTGTTGCAACCAGTTGAAGGAAAACTTCCTAATCTAATCCCTCATAATTTTTATGGGAACAAGTGATGTGCTTACCACTCGGGAGTCCAGAAACACGACACAGAAGATTGTTATGGTTTGAAGAACCAGATCGAGTCTTTGATCAGGAGAGGAGTAATCAAATGCACTCCAGCACCTTCCAATGTGAACAACAATCCCTTGCCAAACCATGAGAATCGGTAAGTCAACATGGTTACTTTGGATGACGAATATGGAGCCCCCAACTATCCAAACATAGGTGAAGTAGATGCCATGCCATCTCCGGCGCAGCATGTTATCACTGTTCAACTAAGGGAACATCTGGTTGTCCAAACATATCTCCCAAGAGTTGTAGTGACCACTCTAATTGCTAGAAAGCCTGAGTATGATACCAAAGTTGTCCTTTGGGACTATCGAGCAGGCGCCAAGGGCAAGATGATCGACACTGCCGTGGCTTAAGGGATGACTAGGTCGGGGAGGTGTTATGCCCCAGAGGACCTAAATCAAAGAGTTCTTGGTCTCTTCTTATGAGTTCTGAAGCTCATACGAATGCTTTAATGGAGGTGTTAAACAGAGTGAACATTCCAAAAAAGACCACAAGTGTAACCTTAGCTTCAACGATTGGAAGAATAGTGGAAGCTAACAAGAGTTCTTTCCATGAGAATGAGTTGCCTACGGAAGGGACCGGGCACAACAAAGCACTTCACATCGCAATCAAATATTGTGATAAGATTGTGACTCAAGTTTTAATTGATGGTGGCTCTGGATGCAACATTTGTCCTGTCACCACTCTGAGGGATTTAGGTGTTAATATGGGAGAGATAAGGGAAAGTCGTGTGAAAGTTAGAGCCTTTGATGGAGCGCAAAGAAATGTCATCGGAGAAATCTATCTCACATTGCATGTAGGGCCGACTGAATTCCCCATTCTATTTCAAGTGATGGATGTATCGTCCAACTACAACCTATTGTTGGGAAGACTATGGGTTCACATGGCAAGAGCGGTTCCTTCCACTCTTCATCAATGTGTAAAGTTTGAGTGGGGTCGCACAGAAGTTACCATCCACGGGGAGCTCAGTCACCCCATTCATTCTGTTAATTCTATCCCAGTAACTGACGAGTTAGACGGAGCCACTTTTCACACTTTGGAAATCATGCAAGCTATAAGGGTCAATGAGGAAGCAAAGCCCGGAGATACCAAATTGTCAAGTATAACAAAAATGGTTGCGTCAGAAATGTTGAAGTATGGGTATCAACCAAAGAGTGGACTTGGACCCAAGTCCAACGGTATAGTCGAGCCAATCCAACTGAAGCATCAGAGAGGCACCAACGAACTCGAATACGAGCCTGCCTTGGGAAGATTCCACCGGGAGGAAAGTGATACAATCTTCGTACCAGAACAAGCTTTGATTCCTGATCAAGCTGGTGTTGATGACATAACAGAAGGAATAGGCAATTTGTTCGTGGCCATGGCTGGAGAAGAGGAAGGGATAAATCTCAACAGGTTGACCATTCATGATGCCGAACCTGGAGAAATCTTACAGAATTGGACCACCAGCCCATCCGTATTTCAACCAGAGTCCTGGTAGTGTGGAACAGTAGTCTTAATTTTAAAATTCGCATGATCAAATTGAGGCTTGAATCATGCCTAATCTTTTGTTGCTTGCCTCTTCTAAAAAGCTAGAATGCTTTGAAATAAAAAGTCTTTATTTTCTTTAAAAAATTCTCGTTATTTTAAATATATATTTATCTTTACTTACCTTTTGAACTTTTCAGCACTCATATAAATAAAAATCCTTGTTCAACGGTTATGACATGTAACGAATCTACTGAGAAAGGTGAAAATGATGAACAAGATCACGAAGAGTGATGAAAGCAGGATGCCTAGAAACCTACCACACCAGATTGAGCAGGTTGAAAGTCAGAAGAAACCCAATATGGATGAAACAGAGGTTGTCAACTTAGGAGATGAGGAAATCGTGAAGGAGACATGAGTCAGCATACATTTGGAGGCTGAAAGAAAGCAAGGGTTAATAGAATTACTTACGCAGTATGTTGACGTATTTACTTGGTCTTATGATGACATGCCACGATTAAGCACCAATATTGTCTCGAAAAAATTACCGACTGATCCCATTTGTCTACCTGTTAAGCAAAAGACAAGAAAATTTAAGCTAGATTTGAGTTTAAGGATCAAGGAGGAGGTAACTAAGCAAATTAAGGCGAACATTGTGAGGGTTACAAATTACCCCACATGGTTAGCCAATATTGTGCTTGTGCCAAAAAAAGATGGAAAGATCAGAATATGTGTGGACTATCGAGATCTCAATAGGTCCAGTCCTAAGGATGATTTCCCTCTTCCAAATATTCATATACTCATCTATAATTGTGCAAAACATGAGTTGCAATCATTTGTCGATTGCTTTGCAGGATATCACCAAATCCTGATGGATGAAGATGATGCAGAAAAGACAGTGTTTATCACTCCATGGGGAGTGTATTGCTACAGAGTAATGTCATTTGGTCTCAAAAATACCGGTGCAACCTACATGAGGGCCATGACTACCCTTTTCCATGATATGCTCCACAAGGAAATTGAAGTGTACGTGGATGATGTGGTTATCAAATCCAGGAGAAGTTCAGACCACCTGGATGACTTACGAAAGTTCTTTGAAAGGTTGCGCAAGTATAATCTGAAATTGAATCCAGCAAAGTGTGCATTTGGAGTACCTGCAGGAAAACCATTGGGATTCATTATTAGCAGAAAAGGCATTGAGTTGGATCAATCAAAGATAAAGGCAATCCAAGAGCTACCTCCGCCCAAGACCAGGAAAGATGTGATGAGTTTCTTAGGAAGACTGAATTACATCAGTCGGTTCATAGCTCAATACACAGTGATCTGCGAACCCATATTCAAGTTACTGAAGAAGGATGCTGCCACAAAATGGACAGAAGAATGCCGAAAGGCTTTTGATAGAATCAAAGAACACTTGTCCAACCCACCAGTATTAGTCCCACCAGAGTCGGGAAAGCCTTTGTTATTGTATCTATCTATCATGGATAATGCATTTGGATATGTATTGGGGCAGCATGATGAGACAGGTAGAAAAGAGCAACTCATTTACTATCTGAGCAAGAAGTTCACACCATACAAGGCAAGATACACCTTGTTAGAACAGACATGTTGCGCTTTGACTTGGATTGCACAAAAGTTCAGGCATTACATGTATGCATACACCACGTACTTGATCTCAAGAATGGATCCACTCAAGTACATCTTTCAGAAACCAATGCCTACAGGTAATCTAGCAAAGTGGCAAATTTTGTTGAGCGAGTTTGATATCGTGTATGTGACACAAAAAGCCATCAAAGGACAAGCCCTAGCAGATCACCTCGCAGGAAACCCGGTGGACCAGATAACATATTTGGCAGCTATATTATATTCAAGATAGTAATATTGTTATTTATTGAAATGTATTTTTATTTAATACACAACAAATAATATGTAATGGTGTTTCTATGGAATTTGATCATTTATACTCTGCAATATTATGCCCCTAAATCCTAATAATACTAAGCGTTGGGCCCGTGATAGCACGAGCCATACATATCTAGTATATATATATAAGCGGCAAGGGAAATAGTTGTTGGACGACATGTCTGCTTCCCTAGCCAAGGCTAATTTGAGAATTTCCTCAGTATTATGCAGAAACAAGATTATACTTCACTGCTTTACAATTGTACTTCCTCATTTATTGGACATAAAAGTCCGCCCATATTTTCCTTTGACTTTACCTCAAGCTGAAAAATGTGGGCCCTTGTTTATGTCTAATTTTACGTTTTTTCAATTTTTCTTTTCATTATCCAATTGCCTATTAATATGTGGACCCCACTTTAACAATTCTCATTTCCTTTTCTTTATTTGTTCCTCACAGCTTCTTTTTTAATTTTTTTCACTTTATTTCTTTTGTGGCAAATTAACTTTCTGAAATTTAATTACTTCATTTATTATATTGTATTAAAAAAATTAAATTTTCTAAAAAGATTTAGTTGATTCTTGAAATTCTATCATTATCACATGAATTTGAAAAAATAAAATAAAATATAGTATTAAAAATTACATAAGAGATAATATAAATCACAATAATTAGCAACTGAAAATATTTTTAAATCATATAAGAAATTTGGTTGACTAATTGAAATAAAAGAAGTATCATATAGTATTTGAAAATGACGTCAAAAGTTCTATAATTACAATAAATTACCAACTGAAAATATTTATGATTATTCACGTGAATTGGAACAGGAATAACATATATTATTTTAAAATGACGCAAAAAGTACTATAAATCACAACAAATTAATAACCTCGAATATGTTTTAAAAAGGCATATAAAAAATTGGTTAATTTTTCAAATTTCAATTGTATGACATAAATTGAGATAGAAAAGAGTAACATATATTGGGCCCGTGCTTTTTCTGCAAACTTCGTTCTTAAGAGTTAGGAGACGACCCTAGGCAATTTCTTGACAGTTTTCCACAACTTTTGATGCTAAAGGTAAGGATTTTACTTCCCTAATCCATTTTTCGATCCGTAGAACGTAAATTTATGTGTAATTATCGTTGGGGAAGGGTTTTGGCCTAAAGTTGATGATGGAAATAAGCCCTAGTTGCACCTTAGGATCATGGGTTTGGTCTTGGGTTATTGGGTTTATTATAAATCGGGTAAATTAGACCTTAATTATTGATCTTTACATTAAATTATTCGTTTGTAGACCAAGAACAAGCGGAAAGAATCCGGAAAGGGAAGACTCAAGTGTCTTAGGAGGATTCAAGCTTAGTTTTGAGGTAGGTGATGGTTTGATTTCCTATTTGTGTGATGTATGTCGATTGATTGCTATGTTGTATGCATGCATGTATGTGAATAAGAAAATGTGGAAACAAACCTAATAAAATGACTAGGAACAATGCATTCCATGAACTTGTGTACTTGACTATATGATTTGAGTATTGTACATTATGGATGTGATTGTGATTGCGGTTGTGATGATTGGATCGGGTGTCACGTTCCGGCACATGTATTAGATCGGGTGTCACGTTCCGACACATGCATTAGATCGGGTGTCACGTTCCGACACATGCATTGGATCGGGTGTCACTTTCCGACACACTAATTGGGATCGGGTGTCAAGTACAGACACATGCATTAGATTGGGTGTCACGTTCCGATACGTTAACATTTTGGGTATGGAAAAGGACGGACCCACGTTGGTTCTGGGGGGTTCGGGTACCCTTTCAGCAAAAAATTCCACAGTATATATAAGGTAAATTTTCTGTATTTATGTGGATATATATATTTTGAACCCCCTTTAAAGACAAAGAGAAACTGATAGCCCAGTGGCAGGTCCCTTTCAAATTAAGCTTCACGTTGAGGGTTCGAATCCATGTGTTAGCGTTTTACTTTTTTCTTTCTTGGTTTCAGTTTTTTGTTTTTGTTTTTTTCAGTTCTGTTTTTTTAGTTTTTATTTTATTTTATAAAACATGCTAAAAGTGTGGTTTTAAACCCAAAAAAATTCAAGGGTCCGCCACTAAAACTATATACTACTACTTTCTTGAAATTTTGTTTTGTTGGCTTAATTACACGTTTATACTTTATTTTTGAACCCCCTGAACGAAAATCTTGGGTCCGCCACTGGGGATGGGTTCCATGAGAGGACCATTGTGTTGTCATATGTATATGCTATTGAGAATGTGAGATTGTACATTGTTCCTGAGATGATAATTGAATTGTTTTCTGTATATGTGTGCTTATGATATTGTGATTACTCATTGCATATTGTGTTTATGGGAGTAACTGTGTGATCCTACCAGTACATTGTGGTTGTGTAGTGATATGCACTTGCTCTTTCTTTGTTGAGTACATGACATCTTTAGGCGGCTACTGACATACCTCATTTAGAAGATCACTGATCGAGACTAAATTCAAGGATGAACTAGTTCTTCTAGGCTGCCAAGAGTTTTCCTTTAGCTTAGTCCATTTTCTTCGGACTTAGACTAGTACTTTAGATATTCGTTTGTTTAGTTTAGGGGTTGTACCCCTTTTCCTTATACTTGTTGAACTTTCTAATTTTGGTACATTGACTTTTAGTTCTAGAGGTGGTTTTTGCAATGTTTTGGTAATGGTTTGTTAATTAAACTTTCGGAGTTTATGGGAGCTCCATTTTACTTTTTCATTTAAACATGCTTCTGTATCTTTAAATGTGTAGTAATTTGGTTAAGGCTGCTTAGTTGGGTTGTATTTGTTCTCCCACCGGAGGATTAGTGTGGATATCAATCACGACGGTCTGGATTGTGACACTTGTTATCCACCATTTGGAAACGAAAAAAATCTACTAGCCGCATATTTTTTTCACTCCAGCCTCTTCGATATCATACTTACTCTGCAATGCTTTCCACATTTTCTTTACACTAGAGTAAGTTCTATCATGGTAATCATAAAAATTATCAGATAGACAATTAAGAATATAATACCGATACTTATAGGAATCACCATCGTAATTTTCCACTTTCTCTAGATGAGAAATAGTTTCATCATCATTCATAGAGGTGATGTCTACTTTATCAGGATTCTTCTCAGTTAGTACATAAGAAACATTGAGAAGACTTAAGTAGAAAAGTACTTTACCCTTCCATCTTTTGAAATGGTTACCATTGAACCAAAATGGCTTGTTAAGGTCTCCCATCTTGACATCCGCAATTTTTTCAATTGTAGCCATTGGTGAATCTCCTTAAATTTGTTAGTGAAAAATTACAAAATAACAGAATTATAAGAATACAATTGAAAATAAAATGAAGAAATAAAAATCTCTTCAGGCTAAGGCGCGGGTATCTCGCTTTCTTTAAGGAGATTCAAGCTCACTGCAACAAATATTTTTCATCGGTCCAGCAGTAGTCCTCTTGACTTGTCCCCTCCAGGATACAACAACCTTAACACAAAGTCTAACTCAACATCTCTGTATGGAGCATCGAACTTTATTGGAGTTGGAATATGAGCAGTCTTAATTTTGGAAACAGGTTAGCATTACCCAATCTTAGCCAAGATTAGGTTCTACTGTACCAATAACATGACGGAATATGAAGCTTGTTTTCTCGGACTTAGGATGGCCATAGACATGAATATCAAAGAACTCTTGGTGATAGGAGATTCCGACTTGTTAGTTCATCAAGTACAAGGAGAATGGACCACTAAGAATGGCAAGATCCTTCCTTATTTTCATTACATAAAATTGTTAAGTAGGAGATTCACAAGGATTGAGTTCAAGCATGTCCCTCGAGCTCAAAATGAGTTTGTCGATGCTTTGACAACATTGTCCTCGATAATTCAACATCCAGACAAGAATAACATCGACCCTATCGATATAGAGATACATGATCAACATGTATATTGTTTTCATGTAGATGAGGAACTGGATGGAAAACCCTGGTATTATGACATCAGAAGATTGATAGAAGCACAAGAATATCCTGAAAATGCTACAAGCAAACAAAAACGGACTTTGAGGAGGATAGCCAATCATTTCTTCCTTAATGGAGAAATCCTATATAGGAGAACTTCGGATTTAGGATTGCTGAGGTGTGTCGACGCCACAGAACTGACAAGGCTTTTGGAAGAAATACATGCAAGAACATGTGGACCTCATATGAATGGGTTCACTACCTCATATGAATGGGTTCACTTTGGCAAAGAAGATTTTAAGAGCTGGATATTTTTGGATGACCATAGAGAGATGGCATCAGGTATGTGCAAAAGTGTCATCAGTGTCAAGTGCATGGAGATTTTATACGGGTTCCACCGAATGAGCTAAATGTGATGGGTTCCCCTTGGCCATTTGTTGCTTGGGCCATGGACGTTATCGGACCCATAAAGTCTTCTGCATCAAATGGACATCGTTTCATTCTGGTGGCTATCGATTATTTCACAAAATAGGTCGAAGCTTCGACATACAAGGCAGTAATCAAGACGGTTTTGGCAGACTTTGTTCGCAACGACATAGTTTGTCGGTTTGGAATTCCAGAATCAATCATAACAGACAATGTAGCCAACCTCAACAGCGATCTTAAGAAGGAAACTTGTGAAAGGTTCAAGATTGCTCATTGAAATTCCACGGTTTACCGGCCACAGATGAATGGAGCAGTTGAGGCTGCAAATAAGAATATCAATAAGATCCTAAGGAAAATAGTGGACAGTCATAAGCAATGGCATGAGAAGCTACTATATGCTTTACTTGGTTATCGCACCACGATCAGAACATCAACTGGGGCAACTCCTTATATGTTGGTTTATGGTTCAGAAGCAGTAATACCTACTAAGGTGGAAATACCATCTTTAAGGATTATCCAAGAGGTTGGTCTGGATGATGCATAATGGATACGTAGCAGGCATGAACAATTGATACTCATCGATGAAAAGAGGATGGACGCGGTTGGTCATGGCCAACTCTATCAAAACAAAATGACCAAAGCGTTCAACAAGAAAGTCAAACCTCGACGGTTCACATCGGGGCAGTTGGTATTGAAGAAGATATTTCCTTACCAAGGAGAAGCCAAAGGGAAATTTGCACCAAATTGTCAAGGACCCTACATGATTCATAGAGTACTCTCAAGAGGAGCGGTAATCTTAGCAGAAATGGACGGCAGAGTAAGCCCAAAGCCAATTAATTCAAATGCCATCAAGAAATACTACATCCGAAGACCTCAAGATTAGCGCTTATTTTGTGTACTTTTGCATTTTTCAATGTAACAGAACTACGTCTAGACCTGACTTTCCACGGCGGGGTACGTAGGCAACCCATATCGAATCCGGTCTCTCTTAGAAAATCCAAATCATCATTTCCATGTATTTAGAACTACGCTCGACCTGAATTCCCTCGGTGGGATACATAGGCAATCCTTGTCAGATTCGGTCTCTTGCATTTCATATTTTTCACTTTCCTTTTGTATTTGAACTACGTCCTGACCTGATTCCGCTTGGATACGTAGGCAACCTGATTCAGGCCCGGTCACTATATGTCATATTTTTCACTTTCCTATTGTATCGAACTCTGTTACGACCTGATTCCACTTGGATACATAGGCAGCTTGAGTCAAACTCGGTCATTGCATTACATACTTCTATTTCTCCCACTTGTATTCGAACTACGTTATGATCTGATTCCTATTTTGGGGATACGTAAGCAGCTTGAGTCAGGTTTGATCAATTCTCTGTATACCCTTAGGAAGCATTCCTCATAGTTAGCGTAACCTCAGAATATTGAAGAATATCAATCGTCGCAGTGTCTGCAAAAAAGCTAGGAAAGCTTCATCAGAAGAGTAAAAGCTACAAGAGGTTTATGTTGGATATAGTCAACAAAATGAAAAGCTCGATGGACTTCAGAACATGTCATAATCTAAACCGCTGGAGAATTACTATATATATATACGTAGTATACTTATTTTCTAGAAAAACAAGCTAATTCTTTTCAAAAATATTTTTTTCCACTCATCCACCTACCAAGTCTCTAGGATAAGAAACTATGTGTGGTACTGACGAGGTGTTGAAGGATTCTAGTGACGAGGCTTCAGTCCATAAGTCGATGCAAATCAACACCCCCTCCCAAACTAAAATTTTCTTTGAGTGCAGGAACACAGGAATCAAGAAAATAACATCAAGTCTCGGGGCATGACCGGAAACGCCATTCAATTTCTCACAATTATGAGCCAAAATACTCTTTCTCTACTTCATTTCTCGAAAATACTTCAACATGCACCTTATGACTAAAATATATTTTGTTTAAATCTATGCAGGTACGCTCAAGATCTAGATCAAATACTAAAGAAAAGAGGCCCCTCGTAGGAAAATATGATGTTTAATTTTCTGTCAAAATAACTCCATCAACTGGAGCTTGTAGCAAACATCATTAAACTCTGCCAACCGGAGGCTATACATAGCAAATGTCGTCAAACTTTGCCACTTGGAGGCTGTACATAACAAACATTGTCAAACTCCGCCACCCGGAGGTTATACATAGCAAACATCATCAAACTCCGCCAATCAGAGCCTGTATATAAGCAAAAAAAGCAACACTCCGCCAGTCGGAGACCACATCGTAGTGACGTCACTGAAGCTCTATCGATCGGGGGCAAGCACACATAGAAACACTATCACACGCCGAAAATTAAATTTACATTACAATTTTTACACAACTGGATACAGGCTTTTACATTACAACAGCCCCGCCAGCCGGAGGCTTTACATTACAAGCTTTACATAGCCGGATACAGGCTTTTACATTACAACAGCCCCGCCAGTCGGAGGCTTTACATTACAAGCTTTACATAACCGGATACAGGCTTTTACATTACAACAGCCTCGCTAGCCGGAGGCCTTACATTACAAGCTTTACACAGCCGGATAGAGGCTTTTACTGTCACGACCCAAGCCTAGGGCCTAGACGTGACATGGCGAATGAGGAACCCGAAGGAACCCCAAACAAGCCTCTCAAACTTGTCATCACACTTCATCGGTCGCGGAAGTACATTCAACATTAATTAACGGGAAATAGGGACTAAGGCAAACCATTTCAAAATGACATCATAGAATAAGAGTCAAGCTCGTTTACAAAATACTTGTCCAACTCACACCTCTACATACATAGATAGGACGGGGGCCATGACATATTACCGGCTCCCCTCATAGTTAAAATACAATTGCAAGCTAAAGTCTCAAAACATAGGAGTAAGAGACATAACATAGCCCTCGAATTATTGAGGACTCACCAACAAACTCGGATAAGCGTCGTACTAGCCACGTGAATGGAGAGAAGGATCAAGAGTAGCTCCGGTCCCTACATGGTGACATCATGTAGGCAAAATATGCGTTAGTACTTGGAATGTACTAAGTATGCGGGGTGCAACACAACAATAAACAAGGACACAATCGAAATACAAGAAATAGTTTCATAGGCATTATGAATAACAATATGAGGATGCATGATCAAAGTGAAGTCAAAACATGTTTAAGTAAATCTATACTAATAGTAGATATCATATGTGTATGCATGATCCAACCAATCTATAACCCCAACTTAGGATGGGGGATGCCGTTCACACCCGGACACCCTGGTGGCAAGGTATAAACCCCTCACATGGTTGATGTTGGTCACACCCCAAGCATCCTAGGTGGTGAGATATAAACCTCTCACATGGTTGATGTTGGTCACACCCCAAACATCCTAGGTGGTGAGATATAAACCTCTCACATGGTTGATGTTGGTCACACCCCAAACATCCTAGTGGTGAGATATAAACCTCTCACATGGTTGATGTTGGTCACACCCCAAACATCCTAGGTGGTGAGATATAAACCTCTCACATGGTTGTCCGGTTCTTTTCCCCCGGACCGGGCATGGTCATGCAACACTTTATATAGGAAATTCTCATTAGGCTCTAATGCAATCTCACGTATGGAATGAACATATACACAAGCTTAGTTTGTCATCAACACATCTTTGAAGTTCCATACATCTCATAACTCAAGCTTTAAAACATCAATTTATCAATTCTCCATAGTTGGACATTTTGTCAAACACCTTGAAGGCATGTAATGAAATCAAAGAGCATGGAAATTAGGGTAGTAATTATGCAACCAAAACAGTGAACAACCTACAACAACACCTTTACATTCATAACATGATCACATTATCTTCATTGGATTCTCATTCATATAATGTCATGATAACACTCCAATTTCTCATACTATGCCTTTAAGGCCATAAGCCTCACATACCAATACACCAACAATACACCATAAAATAAGCATGGGTAATGACATACTTCAACAATCTAAAGACCTTTAAACAAGTTTGATTCATATACATTCATTATCTAGCAACCACTTCATAAAGGCATAAACTAGGAATAGAGAGAAATCATGGGTTCATGGAGTATTTTCATCTTAAATCGTCAATACAACAACAATATAACCATAAAGTGCCATTAGAAACCTTTTAAAACCATTTGATGGAAGAACCCATGAGATTGAGTGAAAACCTAGATTTTTCATATTTTGAAGTAACTTTGGATTTGGCTCCTTGTATGGAAAATTAGACAAGGATCAAGACCCCCATACCTTTGCTATGATCTCCCACGAAAATTGATGAAGAAAGCCTTGAATCCAAAGCCCTAGCTCCCACTTCTTCTTCTTCTTAAATGGAGGATTGTAGAGAGGGAAATGTTTTTTTTTGGGATGGGAATTGGATTATGGTATCTAGGAATTAATATAAGTCCTTTGAAAAAAAGGGTCCAACACTTAGAAAAAAAAACAGGCGGGTGAACAGTAGATGAACAGTAAAATCAGCTACTGGAATTTGGATTTTCTGCCGGACAGACTTTACGAAAATGGGCATAACTTCTTCGTCCGAACTCCGAATAAGGTGAAACGAAGTGCGTTAGATAGCTAACTCAAAGGGCTTTCCATGGATATATTATTGGCCACCAAATAATTTGTGTGCTAGGAGATATGACCCTCCAAAGTAGACCCTCGAAAAAGGCTTCACTTGGAAATTTTGGATTTTGATACGGTTGCTCTAAAATTTGGGTTAGACCCATTTCCCACTCAATTTGACCCCCTAAACAAGAATATGAAGTCGGATTTTCGAAAAACGAAACGGATTTTGAGATATATGGAAATTACAATTATAGGTGTTTCCGAAGCACATTTTCGGGCATTTTTTTGGGGTCGTTTCAATATCTCCCCCTTGGGAACATTCGTCCCCGAATGTGGAAGAGACGTACAAGGCAAGACTTAGTAAGAACATATCAGCCCCAACATGAATGCAAAAATTTTATTTAAACATCACTTCAAGATTTCAAAACTTAGTGTAAAGCATCCATAACTCATCAATTTAAACATATATGCACATTAATGATTCAGAGGCTGAAATGTAGGACTCGATGGAGTACAAAGGACTTGATTTAATACCTTAGGCTTGAGTGGAGTTGAATAGATAAGGATAACGTCTTTGCATGTCCGCTTCGGCCTCCCAAGTAGCACTCTCCACTTGTTGATTTCTCCAAAGCACCTTAACGGACGCCACTTCTTTGTTCCTCAACCTTTTAACTTGTCTATCTAAGATCTGAACCGGGACTTCTTCATACGTCAAATTATCTTCTACAACACCCACAACCTCAAGAGGTACAATAGCGTTAGGATCACCAACACATTTCCTCAACATCGATACATGGAATACCGGATGAACTAATTCCATCTCCTTGGGCAACCCCAACTCATAGGCTACTTTACCAACCCTTTTTATTATCTCATAAGGACCGACATACCTAGGACTTAATTTCCCCTTCTTACCAAAACGAACCACACCTTTCATTGGAGAAACCTTCAAATAAACCCAATCACCCACTTTGAATTCAAGATCCCGTCTCCTCACATCGGCATAAGACCTTTGACGACTTTGGGCTGTTTTCAACCTCTCCCTAATCATCCTTACCTTCTCAAGAGCATCCATGACCAGATCCGGACCCAACAAGGCCACCTCTCCGACTTCAAACCACCCAACCGGTGACCTACACCGTCTACCATAAAGTGCCTCAAAAGGAGCCATACCGATACTAGAATGATAACTATTGTTGTATGCAAATTCAATCAAAGGAAGATGATCATCCCAACTACCTTTCAACTCCAATACACAAGCTCTAAGCATATCCTCCAAGGTTTGAATTGTTCTTTCGGCTTGGCCATCCGTTTGAGGGTGGAAGGCCGTGCTAAGCTTTACCTTTGTACCAAGACCCCTTTGGAATGACTTCCAAAAGTGAGAAGTGAATTGGGCACCACGATCCGAGATGATAGACAAAGGAATCCCATGCAACCTTACCAATTCATGAATGTACAACTTGGCATACTCTTCAGCCCCGTAAGTAGTTTTAACCGGTAGGAAATGAGCCGACTTTGTCATCCGATCAACCACCACCCAAACCGAATCAAAGCCTCTTCTAGCCTTGGGTAAGCCCACTACAAAATCCATGTTGATTTCTTCCCACTTCCAAGTAGGTATCTCAATGTCTTGAGTTAGGCCACCCGGCCTTTGATGTTCAGCCTTGACTTGTTGACAACTATGGCAACCCGAAACAAATTTTGCAATGTCCTTCTTCATACCGCCCCACCAATACACATCCCTCAAGTCTCTATACATCTTTGTTGACCCCGGATGAATAGAATAAGAAGAATTATGAGCCTCATCAAGGATTCTTTCCCTCACACCATCCACACAAGGAACACATAATCTACCTTGGTACCTAAGGGCACCATCTCCCCCTTGGGAGAAAACCTCCACCTTACCACTACTCACCGAAGCCTTTAATTCTACCAAAGAAGGATCAAGATCTTGCTTGACTATCACCTCATCAACCAAGGAAGATCTTGAACCATCAACAACAACTACTCCTCCACTATCCACCCCTTCTAACCTAACTCCCAATTTGGCCAACCGATGGACCTCCTTAGCCAACTCTTTACTACCTTCCTCCACATGAGCCAAGCTACCCATGGACACTCTACTCAATGCATCCGCCACCACATTAGCTTTCCCCGGATGATAGTGAACACTCATATCATAATCCTTAAGGAATTCTAACCACCTCCTTTGTCTCAAGTTAAGATCTTTTTGTGTGAACACATATTGGAGACTCTTATGGTCGGTGAAGATATCAACATGCACCCCATACAAATAATGACGCCAAATCTTTAAAGCAAAAACCACGGCGGCCAATTCAAGATCATGGGTTGGGTAATTTTTTTCATGAACCTTAAGTTGCCTAGAAGCATAGGCTATAACCTTACCACTTTGCATCAACACACAACCCAAACCAATATGGGAAGCATCACAATAAACAACAAAACCTTCTAACCCATCCGGAAGTGACAAAATAGGAGCGGACACAAGCCTTTCTTTCAAAGTTTGGAAGCTTTCCTCACACTCATCCGACCACACAAATTTAGCCTTCTTTTGAGTCAACTTAGTCATAGGAGAAGCAAGAGAAGAAAACCCTTCTACAAATCTCCTATAATAACCCGCTAAACCCAAGAAACTCCTTATATCCGACGGGGTCAAAGGTCTAGGCCAATTCCTAATAACATCGGTCTTCTTAGGATCCACCTTAATACCATCCCCCGACACCACATGGCCTAGGAAAGCAACTTCCTTCAACCAAAACTCACACTTTTCATATTTAGCGTACAACTTCTCTTCCCTCAATCTTTGGAGTACCACCCTCAAGTGACCCTTGTGCTCTTCCTCACCCCGAGAATAGATCAAGATGTCATCTATAAACACCACCACAAAAGAATCAAGGTAGGGTTTGAAAACCCTATTCATCAAATCCATAAAGAGAGCCGGAGCATTAGTCAACCCGAAAGACATCACCACAAACTCATAGTGCCCATACCTAGTACGAAAGGCCGTCTTGGGAATATCACACTCCCTCACCTTCACTTGATGATACCCTGACCGAAGATCAATCTTAGAGAAGTGACTAGCCCCATGCAATTGGTCAAATAAATCGTCAATCCTTGGAAGAGGATACCTATTCTTGACGGTGACCCTATTAAGTTGTCGATAATCAATACACATTCTAAGAGACCCATCTTTCTTCTTCACAAACAAAACCGGAGCACCCCAGGGAGAATGACTAGGTCTAATAAATCCCTTCTCTAACAAATCTTTTAATTGCTCTTTCAACTCTTTCAACTCTGCCGGGGCCATACGGTAAGGGGGGATAGAAATAGGTTGAGTATCGGGAAGGAGGTCTATACCAAGATCTATCTCCCTTTCGGGAGGGACACCGGGAAGGTCTTCTGGGAAGACATCTAGAAACTCATTAACAACCGGAATAGACTCAACAGGAGGGACTTTAGACTCCACATCATTGACTCTCACAATATGGTACAAGCACCCTTTGGAAATCAACCTATGGGCTTTAATGCAAGAAATGAATTTCCCCTTCACCACAACATCCCGGCTCTCCCACTCAAGAACGGGTTCATTAGGAAATCGGAACTTGACTTTACGAGTCCTACAATCAATAGAAGCATAATATGCATGCAACCAATCCATCCCAAGAATAACATCAAAATCCACCATGTTCAACTCAATAAGATCGCAAGGCAACAACTTATTCAATATGCAAACCGGACAATTTCTATACACTTTTCTAGCAACAATAGAGACACCAATGGGAGTAGATACTTCATATGACTCATGCAACAATTCCGACTCAACATGAAATTTTCTAGCAACTAAGGGGGTAACAAAGGAAAGGGTGGCACCCGGATCAATCAAAGTATAAACATCAAAATCAAAGATTTGCAACATACCGGTCACCACATCCGGGGTCTCATTAACACCTTGTCTACCATGCAAAGCATAAAATCGATTGTTCCTTGGGGCACCACTTTGAGAAGCACCTCTACCCAAAGGAGTAGTGTTAGCACTTCGGACCTTGTTGCGGATCTTGGGACATTCAAACCTCTTATGACCCACTTCTCCACATTCAAAGCAAGCACCCGAACCCTTCATGCAAGGACCACCATGCTTCCTCCCACACTTAGGGCATACATCCATAGAACCCACTTCACCTCCCCCTTGAGGTCTAGGAACATTGATAGCAAATCCCCGGTTGACATGAGGGTTTCCTCGGCCTTGATGAAATCTAGCACCCTTAGGGAACCTATTCTCCAATCGGGCCCTCTTGGCCTCGTGCCCCCTTCTCTTCCTCAATTTCTCCTCCTCCATTTGCTCGGCATAAGTCATCAACCGAGACAAATCCATATCTCCAATGAGCATAGCGGACCGACACTCCTCACTAACCAAGTCGGATACACCCATCACAAATTTGTTCATCCTCGACCTAGAGTCGGCCACCAAGTGAGGTGCATACTTGGAGAGTTGGACAAATTTGAGGGCATACTCCCTCACACTCATAGCTCCTTGCTTCAAGTTCATGAACTCCACCAACTTTGCCTCCCTAAGCTCAAGAGGGAAGAACCTATTAAGGAAAGCAATTTTAAACTCCTCCCACAACACCACATAGCCATTACCTTTCTCACCCTTCCATTGATCAAACCAAATTTGAGCAACCCCCTTGAGTTGGTAAGCCGCCAATTCCGCCTTCTCACAAGCACCAACATCCATAATGGTCAAGATTTTGCATACCTCATCGATGAACTCTTGCGGGTCCTCATCCACCTTTGAACCATGGAAGACCGGAGGGTTCATCCTCATGAAATCTCTCACCCTTTCCCCCGGGGTGGTAGTTCGAGGAGCTTGGGCTCCTTGTTGCACTTGGTTAGATACCACTTGTGCAAGCATGGTGAGTGCATCACGGAGCTCACCATTGGTGGGTGGCTCTTCCGGTGATCGGGCCCGTCTTCCCCTCATGTTTGGCATGATGATCTAGCAATCAAAGAACAAGCGTTAGGGAGGAATCACCTTATCACACTCTAAGCACGACATAGAACATGAAGAAGGGAAACCTTTCCTAAAACGTTTTGTAGCCTCCCATTCATAGTCGTGGCGCGCTTCACAACCATGATTAGGACTCTACTCAACGCGGTGTGTTGGACTCCGAGGATTTAACAACCTAGTGCTCTGATACCAAGCTTGTCACGACCCAAGCCTAGGGCCTAGACGTGACATGGCGAATGAGGAACCCGAAGGAACCCCAAACAAGCCTCTCAAACTTGTCATCACACTTCATCGGTCGCGGAAGTACATTCAACATTAATTAACGGGAAATAGGGACTAAGGCAAACCATTTCAAAATGACATCATAGAATAAGAGTCAAGCTCGTTTACAAAATACTTGTCCAACTCACACCTCTACATACATAGATAGGACGGGGGCCATGACATATTACCGGCTCCCCTCATAGTTAAAATACAATTGCAAGCTAAAGTCTCAAAACATAGGAGTAAGAAACATAACATAGCCCTCGAATTATTGAGGACTCACCAACAAACTCGGATAAGCGTCGTACTAGCCACGTGAATGGAGAGAAGGATCAAGAGTAGCTCCGGTCCCTACATGGTGACATCATGTAGGCAAAATATGCGTTAGTACTTGGAATGTACTAAGTATGCGGGGTGCAACACAACAATAAACAAGGACACAATCGAAATACAAGAAATAGTTTCATAGGCATTATGAATAACAATATGAGGATGCATGATCAAAGTGAAGTCAAAACATGTTTAAGTAAATCTATACTAATAGTAGATATCATATGTGTATGCATGATCCAACCAATCTATAACCCCAACTTAGGATGGGGGATGCCGTTCACACCCGGACACCCTGGTGGCAAGGTATAAACCCCTCACATGGTTGATGTTGGTCACACCCCAAGCATCCTAGGTGGTGAGATATAAACCTCTCACATGGTTGATGTTGGTCACACCCCAAACATCCTAGGTGGTGAGATATAAACCTCTCACATGGTTGATGTTGGTCACACCCCAAACATCCTAGGTGGTGAGATATAAACCTCTCACATGGTTGATGTTGGTCACACCCCAAACATCCTAGGTGGTGAGATATAAACCTCTCACATGGTTGTCCGGTTCTTTTCCCCCGGACCGGGCATGGTCATGCAACACTTTATATAGGAAATTCTCATTAGGCTCTAATGCAATCTCACGTATGGAATGAACATATACACAAGCTTAGTTTGTCATCAACACATCTTTGAAGTTCCATACATCTCATAACTCAAGCTTTAAAACATCAATTTATCAATTCTCCATAGTTGGACATTTTGTCAAACACCTTGAAGGCATGTAATGAAATCAAAGAGCATGGAAATTAGGGTAGTAATTATGCAACCAAAACAGTGAACAACCTACAACAACACCTTTACATTCATAACATGATCACATTATCTTCATTGGATTCTCATTCATATAATGTCATGATAACACTCCAATTTCTCATACTATGCCTTTAAGGCCATAAGCCTCACATACCAATACATCAACAATACACCATAAAATAAGCATGGGTAATGACATACTTCAACAATCTAAAGACCTTTAAACAAGTTTGATTCATATACATTCATTATCTAGCAACCACTTCATAAAGGCATAAACTAGGAATAGAGAGAAATCATGGGTTCATGGAGTATTTTCATCTTAAATCGTCAATACAACAACAATATAACCATAAAGTGCCATTAGAAACCTTTTAAAACCATTTGATGGAAGAACCCATGAGATTGAGTGAAAACCTAGATTTTTCATATTTTGAAGTAACTTTGGATTTGGCTCCTTGTATGGAAAATTAGACAAGGATCAAGACCCCCATACCTTTGCTATGATCTCCCACGAAAATTGATGAAGAAAGCCTTGAATCCAAAGCCCTAGCTCCCACTTCTTCTTCTTCTTAAATGGAGGATTGTAGAGAGGGAAATGTTTTTTTTTGGGATGGGAATTGGATTATGGTATCTAGGAATTAATATAAGTCCTTTGAAAAAAAGGGTCCAACACTTACAAAAAAAAACAGGTGGGTGAACAGTAGATGAACAGTAAAATCAGCTACTGGAATTTGGATTTTCTGCCGGACAGACTTTACGAAAATGGGCATAACTTCTTCGTCCGAACTCCGAATAAGGTGAAACGAAGTGCGTTAGATAGCTAACTCAAAGGGCTTTCCATGGATATATTATTGGCCACCAAATAATTTGTGTGCTAGGAGATATGACCCTCCAAAGTAGACCCTCGAAAAAGGCTTCACTTGGAAATTTTGGATTTTGATACGGTTGCTCTGAAATTTGGGTTAGACCCATTTCCCACTCAATTTGACCCCCTAAACAAGAATATGAAGTCGGATTTTCGAAAAACGAAACGGATTTTGAGATATATGGAAATTACAATTATAGGTGTTTCCGAAGCATATTTTCGAGCATTTTTTTGGGGTCATTTCATTTACATTACAACAACCCCGCCAGTCGAGGGCCTCTACATTACAAGTTATTGTACCTACATCACATTCACAATACAAAAAGAGACATCAACAATCGTTTGAACATCTACACTCTACTCTTTACATTACTATTTCAATTTATAATTTTTGAACTGCAACAGGTACTTTTCACCCTTTTACATGTTTTGCAGGACAATGCATTACAACGAGGAACTCCCTCTAAGTAGCAAACTAGGCAAAGTTAGTGCAATGTCAAGCATCACTAGCTACGTCAAGGATTCACTTTCAAAACTCAACTCGACTCGATTTTCTGAAGTTCAGATTTAAGTCTTACTTATAACTCTCTCATGTCTCAGTTCATTATAACTCGACACTGGGGCAGTCATTTTGAAAATTCATCTCTCTACCATAAGTCTTTACAAATTGCTACAGAGCATTTCTCATTCAAGTTTATTTAGAACTATATTTCATCCCTCTATTCATGCTAATCTCTTCATACCTTACCACCAAAAGATTTTAGTATTACCATAATTCGATACTTGGGTAAATTTTTAATAAAAATTTACTATGTTCTCGAACTACAAGTGACCTGATTTCTCATGAAACCTGGGATATTTAGGCAGCTCGGAAGCCAGAGCTCGGCCATAACTCTATAAGCATTCTTGCCAAGTTATTGCTCAAAGTTTATTTCGGTGGGTCGCCTAAAATTGGATTGTGTCAATATTTCTTTGTCCACGTCTTCTTTAGTCTCTTCCATGGACAAAGAAAGGGGCAAACTGTTCACACCCAATTTTGGCTCTCTACATTTAACTATAATAATAATAATAATAATAATAATAATAATAATAATAATAATAATAATATGTAATGAAATTTTTATAGGAACACGAAAAGATTTCTCATTATTTATTTTTACCTCATAAATTTATTTCAATTTCTTATAAAAATTAAACATATTATATATATATTACTACTTACTTTCTCATTTTTAAAATAAATGTCGTTCTTGAGAATTGAATCTATTTGTGTTCAAATATAATTTCTTTTGTCACAATAGATATTTTTCGTACATTTATTAAAATTAGAAAGCTTATTTAATTAATGAGTTACTAATTTATATTGATTTAATTTTTAAGAGTGACTAATTTTATAAAACAAGCTAATCTTGCAAAATGATTATTTTTAATTTAATAAATTATAACTATTTGATAAAGGAGAGGTTATAATTTAAATAAATTTAATTTGAGCAATTTTGGCAATCCAAGTCCCCTTAAACCAACCTATTCGTGTATGCCACGTAGGCGAGCACATGGATTGTGTTTCTTTAAATTCAATCTCGACCCTACAATCTAATCTAACGACTCTAATTAATCCATCCTTTTACTATTAATATATATATATATTATTTATTTTTAAAACCCTTTATTTTATTAACCGTCCGATTGCTTGATCGGACGGCCAAAATTAAATCAAGACTTTTCAAAGATAGTACAACTCCCCATCGCCTCAAACTTCTTTCTTTTCCAGGCAATCACACTTCTCTTTTCCCAAGTTCCTTCTTCCCCAGACGTTTCTATCTACCGACCACCAGAAAATGGCAATTTCCGGTGGTCTTCAACACATCTCCCTACCCTCCATCAATCATAGCTTCCCTCTTGTCAACTTTACATCCCTTCCATCATCTTTTTTTGAGCCGAAACAGACCTCAAATGTCCCACCACCGCTGTTGCTACAACTGAAAAGTGGAGAATGTGAAGGACCATCGGATTTGGGATCATTATCCCCTTAATCCGATGGTTGTGAGATTGGAACCCCCAAGCCATCACTCATTCTTTCGAATCAATCTGAAAAGGGGTTGATAATATTTTCCTCTCCTCCATCATTATTTTCTTCTAAGATTTGATCTTTCAAAGATTCAAATTCGAATCATTAAATCCTCCCCCAACTATAAAAGGAGGAGTTTGGTCCTCATTCGAGGATCATCTGGAAAATCAACCAAGAACAACATCAAAATCTCAAAAAAAAACACCCAAAGAATGACCTAACGAAATTCGGAAAAAAATTTAAAAATCAAAGAACGAAGAAAAAAGGGGAATAAACACGCACTTTAAGAATTAGATTTCAGAAAATTTCTCTCTTCTTTCATCTTTCCGTTTTTGGCTTTAAACTCGAATCTGCAAAAGGGTTGGAAGTTGGAATTTTTTGACGTAAAAACTCTAGTTTGCTGCTCAACACAAGGTAAAATCTCTTTTATTTTGCTTTGCATCCTCTTCTCTCTAATATGATATCCTTTATGTAAGAGTTATGTATATAAGTATGATTTATTTTGTTTTGGCGTTAGTAATGTTCTTTGTAGTCCTTTGAAAAATCAAGTTTATGGATGGTAATCTTGCCTTGTTATTCTGTTTTTTTGTGTTTCTAGTTAAATACAAGTTAGAATTACCGACATATATTATTGAAAGAAGATTAGTCATGTCCGTCCTAAAAATTAAAATAAATAAATAATAACTTTTCTTAAAGATTTTGTCGCAGAATGGTTATCAAATTATATTGTTTATCAATATGTCTCTCAAGTTCATGTGATGTCTTACTTCCTTAGTTTACAGTAAACTATTTATTTCTTGTGTGAATTAGTAATGTGAACCTTGGATAGTGTAGAATTTTCTTTCCCCGCTTATTATAACATAGTTCCGATCTTTCTTATTTTCTACCTATGTTTAATTCCGACTTTGAAGTTGTCCATGTTAATAGTTTGCACTATAATTTATTTTAGACGTTTGCTAGTGTGCATCAATATCCTTGCTATGTGAGTTCGTTTTAACGATTTGTTGTCAACAAGAACTGGACATGAATGCCTTGTTTTCCTCCCTCCCATTTGGCTTTGGTTAATTAATTTATTTTTATAAGTAAATACTTCCAAATTTCATTGAGCAAATTTTCGCAAACTAATTGTGAGTGATGTTATTTTGCTCATGTGAGTTTACTCGGGAGATGTATATTTTTCTTTAGCATGTTTACAACTAATGTTTTATTAGCACATAATGACATAACCAATTGATTCATATTCGTCCATTTTTTCATTTGTTAGGATGGTTCGTTTTAGGTAAATACCCAAATAGTTTAATTAAACTATGTTCCCCTCCATGTGTTGTTGCTATACATATCAAGTTTGCTAATTTATGTTGGGGTCACGACAACTTTTGTATTGGAAGATTCCTAGTTAAATTATTTTTCTTTACTCATAACATATTCTATTATCACTTTAGCACAAAATTCCTAGTCTTTATCTCCCTATTTTTTATGTTTCATGTACAACCAGAAGGCTGAAGTTTCTACTTTGGAACTCGTTACTGGCCTAAAATATTAGGCCAACAACAATTAGGATCATCACAACGCTTGGAGTCTCGCAAATTAGGAGTTCAATGTTTTCTTAGTCTTTCTTTCGTCGTCCTATTTATGTTGTTTTGATATGTTGGCTAACCTTTACTTACAAGTTTTGGTATATTGTTTGTCTTTTATTTTGAAGCTTATTTTACGTGAACTAATATTATTTGTTTATGAATTTATATGAGACACCATTAGAACAAATGATACAAAAGATATTTTCTTAAAAATGGGTTAGCATTTTCACTTATAACATTCTTTCAGGCCTTTTAAGTTGAAAAGAGGGGCTTATAGTTTTAAAAGATTTTCCAAATGAAGTTTCAAAAGGGTGAGGTAATTTTCGTTTAGGTACTTAAGTAGGAAAAATTAAACTCATGAGTTGGGACTTCCAAATGAATTTAGAGATACATAAAGGCTAAAATAATATTCATTTCGGCCAGCTTATCGCTTAGGACCTTCAAATATTTTGAAACTAGTTTAAAGGCTAGAATAATTACGTTTAGAAATTAACTTAGGACCTCCAAATATTTTGAAACTAGTTTAAAGGCTAGAATAATTACATTTAGAAATTTACTTAAGGCTAAGATATTTATCTTTAGATATACATTTTTTTAAGAAAACAAGCAGGGAAGTAGGCTTATATGTTTAACAAAATAAATGTACCTATAGAATAAATCCCACTAGTTAGAGCTATTTTATATTCTTTATATCACCCCTTTACAAAAATATATTGGCTATTCTTACTTTTTTTTTTAAAAAAATAAAATATTTCTAAAACATTTAAACTTCCTAACATGTTATTTCAAGGTTTTAGATATGCCAACAGGTTCAAAAAATACAAGGTATATACATATATATGTTATATGCAGAAAGGTACAAATTCTATATTTCTTAGTTTTTCTCTATGCGTAACTTATTATTTTGTTACACTTTCATCTTATTTTTCTCATATCTACTATCACTTTTACAAATGTTACTTAATTTTTTTATATAATTTATAAATCCTTACGCTTAAATATACACATTACTTTACTACATATTTGCGCCTGACTACTCTCTCATTTTTATTTTATTTTCTCTTTCACGTCTTAATTCTATAAAGCGACAAGTTTTCATATCCTTTAAACTCAACATTTATTTTTGGATACATTTATATAAGACACATCTATATATATATTTTTTAACACAAAATTGTCATACACTTTTAGCGCATTTAGTTACTTATTTATTTTTCTTACCGTATAATAAACATACTACTACCACTTTATCTAATAGACATATATATGTCGTACCTTGTATTTTACTCTTTTTTAAAAAAAAAAAAACTAAAAAAATTTACTTACCATTGATTTTAAAGCAAATAAATAAACAAGTTTTCCTAATTATATTTTCCTAAATTGAGTTTAAGGACTATCTTCGGATAGGCTCTGAGGGATGCTTAACACCTTCCCCTCGAGTAACCAAAACCTTACTCAGAATCTCACTGGTTTCGCAAATCAAAACAGAGTTTACATTTACATATTTAAATGGTTTTCTAATATTTTCCTTAAAATTTAGGTGGCGACTCTAAAACAAAAAATATTTTTTTCAAAATCAGAGTATCAGCCATATAATTTTGTGAACCGTTTTGGCTAGTTCGAAATAGGGGTGCGACATAGTTCATGATAAGAAAGATCTCATGATGACAAAGTAGACTCATGAATACATTCTCCTCATCCTCATACTCACTTGCTCAAGTCTTGAAATAAGTTACTAGAAGTTGTAAAAGACTCCTAAAAAAGACTCAAAGGGACTTTCTCAAAATGTCCGAAAGAACTATCAAGACTTGACTCTCAACTCTACCTTGAATGTGATTTATGAATTCAAGGTTGTGATTTGTGATAGGAATGATCTCGTGATGTTTAGGAATGATTTTAGATAGCTAATCATGAGAAAAGACTGAAAGTCAATATCTGAAGGTGGGTCCGCGACGCGGAGAATCATTTAAATTTTGGTTTCGAAAATGGCTTTTGAGGCAGAACACTCTGTGTCAGCTCCGCGATGCGAAACAGAAATTCCCAAATCTGAGAAGTGGCAGCACGACGCGGAGGGGGTTCCAAATTTTGACCGACGAAATTTCTTCTTCGTTTCCAACCCCAATTCGCCTAACTTCGATTCTTTTTCTCAATCTCTCTTTAGCTTTAAATACCCAGCACAAGAACACAAGAATCTAACTCTAACAACTTTATAAATCGACACAATAACCTCAAGAACTCTTCAATCTCAGCCCAATTCAAGAACGAAAACAATTTCATGAATACATAACAAGAACATCAAAGCTTCAACTTTCTAGAACGAATTGAACGCTGAAATTAACATGATTGGCATGTGGGTGAACAAATCCAACACTGTGGAAGCTTACATACCTAAAAGAATCATCTTCTTGCAGCACTTGAAGGAAAATCTTGAGAGATGAACCCTAGCCTTAGCGTTTCTTGAATTTCTTGAGCGTAGAATCTTTGGAGTGAATAAGAGGGTTTGGATTTAAGAAAACTGATTTTCTACACGTTTAGGGCAATTTAGATGACCTCCTAAAGGTTTTTAGGACTAAAATACCCCTAAAGAAATAATTAAAATGAGCTGGGCGTCGGAAAAATCTTTCACCAAGCAGTAAGGTCCGTGTTGGCTCCGCGTCGCGGAGCTATCGCTGTGCTGCTGCCAGGTTTACGCGACGTTAATAAATCAGTCATAACTTCTTACTCAGAAATCGGAATTGAGCAAACTCAGTGGAGTTGGAAAGAGGACTCGAAGGGCTTTAATTTTCTATCTTGTAGCTCACCTAACTCATCTTGTACTAGGAGTTATGGTCATTTGAAGTTGACCCAAAACTTAAGAAACACTAGGAATGACTTGAATGCTCTTCTCTTAAGTTCTTCTCGGAACTCAAGGTGCTACATCTAGTGACCTTAACACTCAAAAAATTTTAAATTCCTTGCAAAAATCCCACTCACTACAAATAAGGGTTCGAGTCTTAGTTCAAAAAATTTCTGGGATGTTACAATTGTCATATTATCATTCAAGTTATGCCAAGAAACTAACAAAGCAAGTGACTCAACACATAGAAGATGTGTGATTTTCTTTGAGAAGAAAAGACGAGCAACGTATAAAATTAAAATGATCAATCTCTGAGTTAGAAATGATTTGATTATGTAGATGCAGAATATTTATTTGATCTGCATAGCTCGATCACAAATAAGCTATTTGTTTACATATGGAGGCACAACAATATCTTGGCATTCAAAGAATCAAACATTGGTAACCACTTCTTCAAATCATACATAAATAATATTGATCTATGAAGTAAGTCAGGAGTGTGTATGGTTGGAATCATGATCTATCATATTCAGAAAATATGTGATTTTCTTTTGAAAAGGATATTCCAGCCACCATATACGAAAATAATATATAGCTCAATTGAAGGGAGGATACAATCAAAGGAGATCGGACAAAACATATTTCACCAAAAGTCTTTTTCACACATGATGTTCAACAAAATGATGAGATAGATGTTCAAAGACTCATTCAAGTGATAATCTTGTAAACTTATTCACTAAAGATTGCCAACATCAATAGTTGAGAAGTTGTGACATAAGATTGGAATGCATCGTCTCCGAGATATCAAGTAAAGTTTTTATCAGGGGGCAAAAAAATAAGCGTTGTACTGTTTTTCTTAACCATGGTTTTTATCCCAATTGAATTTTCCTGATAAGGTTTTTAACGAGGCAACATTCAAAGAGTATTAAAAGATATGTGTACTCTTTTTCCTTCACTAGGATTTTTTCCCACAGGGTTTTTTCCTAGTAAGAATTTAACGAGGCATATTATCTATGGACATCCAAGGGGGAGTGTTATAAAATATTATAGTGTGGATGTCCATTATACTAAGAAGTTACTCTCACCCATTATCTCCATTACTTTCCTCCATTATGAAGATAACCATAACCTCCATAACCTCCAACTTTATAACCATTATTCTTGTAACATTTCACTTCCAAAACCTCCTCCATTATATTCATGTTAATGTCATGTTTATGACTAACCTTTTGTATGCCTCTATGTAACACTATAAATAGAGGCATAAGAGTTCATATTGTAGACACTTGAAGATTTGGTGAACACTTGAAGAGTTGGAATAATAAGAAAAGCTCTCATCTCTTGTCTTCCTATTTCTATTGCTTTCTTCTTCTATATTTCTTGTCTTATTTTGCTTTAGTTTTACAATAAAATATCATTTATTTAATTTTACGTTTGGTTTATTATCTGGTATTTAGATAAACCGTGGTTAAATTCATCTAAACTGCTAGTGAATTCACCTTAATGGCCGCTAATTAAATTCACCTATTAACCTCCGTTAAATGCTTTTATATTTGAAGTAGAAATCTACACCAAAGCTAACATATTTTTATTAATATGTTATCAGATCAAAATGATTTACAGCTTACAATGATGTAATAAATCAAATGAGCTCAAAAAATTTAAAAGGAAGGGCATTTTTTATGGAAATTTGACACAAATCTCATAGTGTTAAGAGCTAATTACATCATATTCACTCTTTTTTAAATTACAAAAATACGTTAAAAATTGTGGAACCTGGATACCTCACAAAATGTCCCGATACATTGCGTCATGAATTCGGATACATCCAGCAATGTCCTGATACATCACATCTCGGTTTTGGATACATCACTCAATGTCCCTATATATCGCGTAAAGTGATGTATTCGATTGATACATCCGGTAAAGTGATGTATCCGACCGATATACCGCGTACAATGATGTATCCGAGAATAGGAGAGAGTATGATTTTTTGTAATTTTTTCAAATGGTAGGAAATCTTTAAAAATATGGTAAAATAAGTTGTGTATTTAGGTAATCTTTCCAATTTTTATACGGTAAAATGTAACTCAATGAAACTTACAAATATTGTTATTTTCTTTCTTTTTTTGCTTGTTGTTTTGGTAACATGAAATGCCGGCCACTCTACTCTTGGTATTGATATCACCAAATCATCATTGATGGTTGTTATTTTGCTATTAAATTTATGAAAAATTAATTGACAATTGCTGGGAGAATTAGAGAATCTATAGATATATAAACTTTCAATTAAAAAAAAAAAAAACTTGTATTCAATTGACATAAATCTCTGGATACATTCAAAATAGAATTTAAATAACAAAACAATTGCAACTTGAAGTAGGAAAGAAAAGAAAAAGAAAACCAAAAAAACAATTAAATTTTTCGATAGGCATTGATATCATGCATGCCTTCGAACTCATAGTATGAGAACCCTATGGGTTATATATGTTGAGCTGGAGAAAGACTTCATTGAAACACGTTGAACATGAAGGATGAAAATTTAGTAATATGGAGGTGGTGGTGATGGAGAAGTTGACGGTTTCTCGAAACTACAAAAGGAACCTCAATTATCAACAACAAAAAAAATTCATTGGTAAATTGATCAAATTGGTTGGCAAATTGAGCTACCAACCAAATCCCAACTTATATTAATCCGTTGCTAAAAGGCTCGTCGGTACATATTACCAATCGATTTTAATTTGTTGGTAAATTTACCAACCAAAAATCAGTTGGTAAACACTCAAAGATGTTGTTACAAAATTTTGAAACATGGCCCTGAAATTTCCATTGGTAAATTCACCAACTAATTTTTTGTTAGTATATAGTTAGTACCATTACTAACGAATTGAAAAGGAGTTAGTAAATTTTTTTCTTCATTATTCGATTCCATTGGTAATACATTGGTAATTATAGTAACAAATGGCTGATAGTAAACTTTTCCAAATACATTGGTAATTGGTTGGCAATTTTAGTAAATTTTAATTTTTATTTTTTTTTGGTTTCCCATCCGGTGTACTTTTTTTATATTTTTGGTTTCTCATCCGGTGTGTGGTACCCACATTGGAGCCTGACTAAATTTGAATTCACGTCAAGAAGTCCCACATTGGGGGGTAAAGTGCTCCCTAACAAAGGCGACTCCGTACCCAAGGGAATCGAACCCGAGACCTCTTGGTTAAGGATGAAGGAGTACTTACCACTCCACCACAACCCTTGTTGGTAATAAATTTTAAATACGTTAGCATGATTATTTGTTTTTCAAATAATTTTACTAATTGAGTGTTAGTTTGTTGATAATATATCATTCAAGTTCAATGTTAGGTTAGTAATTGATTGACAATATGTTCAAAATATTATTAACTGAATGATTATTCAATAGTAAAATATTTATTAATTTATTGCATTTAAAAATCTAAGAGCACGAATATAAATCCAAAAATATTAATATCAATCTTATAAATCATATTTGAATGAAACAATGCAAAATCTATGATAACAAGTTAAATTGATCTCAATACGACACATATCATTATTTAATTTGAGCACGTTTACCAAAAATATTGACCAAATCTAAATTTTGGCTAAAACTTAAAAGTTAAAACGCCTAACAACACAAACTGAAAATGAAAGCCTCAAAATCTGAACCAACCATCCTATTAGATATAAAAATGACCTTCCGAAACTAATCACGCTGACGGAATTCTTATCAGAGCACGTTTACAAAAAGTGTTAAGCAAAGTCAAATTTTGGCCAAAAGTTAAAAGTTAAAACGCCTAACGGTACAAACTGAATATGAAAGCCTCAAAATCCAAACCAACCATCCTATAAGATGAAAAATGACCTTCCAGAGCTAACCGCGCTGACAAAATTCAAATTTGAGCATGTTTCCCCAAAAAATGGACTTGATTCAAATTTTAGCCAAAAGTTAAAAGTCAAAATGCTTAACAACACAAACTGAAAATAAAAGTCTCAAAACCTGAACCAATCATCCTATGAGACCAAAACTGAACTTATATGGTTAACCGCGGTGACAAAATTTCAATTCGAGCACTATTACCAAAAATATTGATTAAAGTGAAATTTTGGTCAAAACTTAAAAGTTAAAATGCCTAACGGCACAAACTAAAAACGGAAGCCTCAAAACCCGAACCCTGTATCTTATTACATAAAAAATGACCTTCCGCATCTAACTGCACTGACGAAATTCTCATCTGAGCACGTTTATCAAATATATTGTCCGAAGTTAGATTTTGGTCAAAATTTATAAGTTAAAACACCTAACGGCACACACTATAAATGAAAGCCTCAAAATCCGAACCAATCATCCTATTAGATAAAAAATGACCTTTGGATTTAATTACGCTGACGGAGTTCTCATCTGAGCACGTTCACAAAAATATTGACCAAAGTCAAATTTTGGCCAAAACATAAGATTTAAAACACATAACGGCACAAACAAAAAATGGAAGCCTCAAAACTTGAACCAACCTTCCTGTTAGATAAAAAATGATTAATATGTTGGTAAATTTTACCAATGGATTAATGATCGGTTGGTATATTACCAACTATTTTAATGATGTTAGTAATGTACTAACTACAATCTTTATTCGTTGGCAAAATTTCCAACTAATTGGATATTGATCGGAAAGTTTACCAACAAATTACATTTCGGTACTAATTTACCAACACATTTATATTTGGTTGGTAAATTTAGCAACACAATCTTGCCGTTGGTAAATGTTTGGTTAGTAATTCATTGGTAATATGTTAATAAAGTATATAAACAATTTTTTTGTCATATTTACCAACCGATATATACTTCGTTGGTAATATTACCAACAAAAGGTGTGCGTTAGTAATATTTCAGTTGGTAATCCATTGATAGAATGTTGCTAAAGTTGGCGCCATTTTTTCCCGCCGTATTTACCAACTAAAATATTTAGTTAGTAAGATTTGGTTGGTAATATGTTAGAATTTCGTTGTTAAGTTTTAAAATATAGTTCAGTTAGAAATATGTTGGTAATTTGTTAGTAGAATACTAACCAACTTAAGTTGTTAGTAAAATCTGTTGGCAATTTGGGGTTTTTTTGTAGTGTCAGTTTTTGAAAAAGACGGCATCTTGTATTCTGGTTTAGACACTAAGGGTATCACTGAAACAGTTGGCACCTTCTTATAATTATCCTCTGGAATTGATGGTTTCTTGTAGTCATTCTTTGGCAAAGGCATTTTGAATTCTTGTTTAGGTACGGAGGGTACCTTGTAGTCATTATCTGTTGATACTAATGGCACCTTGGCACCTTCTTATAGTTTTCTTCTGGAAATGATGGCTTCTTGTAATAGTCATTCTTAGGCAAAGAAGGCACCTTATATTCCATTTTAGTCACTGAGGGTACCTCTGAAACATATGATACCTTCTTGTAGTTATCTTCTGGATTTGATGGCTTCTTGTGATAGTCATTCTTTGGCAAATAACGCACCTTGTATTCCTGTTTAGGCATTGAGGGTACCTCTGGAACAGATGGCACCTTCCTATAGTTATCTTCTAAAATTGATGGCTTCTTGTAGTAGTCATTCTTTGGCAAAGAAGGCACCTTGTATTCTTGTTTAGGCACTAAGGGTACCTTAGGAACAAATGACAACTTCTTGTAATTATCTCCTGGAATTGATGGTTTCTTGTAGTAGTCATTTTTTGGCAAAGATGACACCTTGTATTCTTGTTTAGGCATTGAGGGTACCTCTGGAACAGTTGGCACCTTCTTGTAGTTATCTTCTAGAACCGATGGTTTCTTGTAGTCATTCTTTGGTAAAGAAGACATCTTGTATTCCTCTTTAGGCACTGAGGGTTCCTTGTAGTCGTTATCTTTTGAAATTGACGACACCTTCTTATAGTTATCTTTTGTAACTGATGGCTTCTTGTAGAATTCATTCTTTGGTAAAGAAGACACCTTGTATTCCTCTTTAGGCACTGAGGGTACCTCTGGAACCTATGACACCTTTTTATAGTATTCTTCTGAAACTTATGGCTTCTTGTAGTAGTCATTCTTTGACAAAGATGGCACCTTGTATTCCTCTTTAGGCACTGAGGGAACCTTGTAGTCTTCACTTTTAGCTACTGTGGTTGGTGCTTTATTGATCTGATGGTTCATAAGAATAAGGTGAATATGCCATAGTGCATATGGCAATCAAGAAAAATACCAAAGCACAAGCAAATTGGGGCCATTGCATCTTCATTTGGCTTCCCATTGAGAATATTTGTATTTTAAGGCTAGATGGTTATATTTTTCTTTTTCTTGTGTTTTAGAATGCAGGAAGTAGGTATTTATATATAGCTTAACTAAGATGGTGATTTGGATGCTCTCAAGATTTTCCTATTTTTTTGGTTAATGTTGTTCCACTAACGTGTTGAGATAATGGGAAGCCATGAACAATTTTTGTTGGTAAATTGAAAATCAAGTCTAATCTTTTATTGACTTCCAAGAATGTTATTCTTGTTCTTTTTTGTTGGTACATTGAAAAATTGACTAGATAAAATTTTTAAAGTTGAAATACTTGTGTTGTTGGCCTAACAAATATTATTCATTATTTTATGTCATGAGAATTAGTTGAGTTAGAAAGTTCTATGTACTTGATTTAAAATTCGCATCATTGGACCATACATTGTGCATACTTTACAATACCAAGAATGACAATATATTGGAAGCTATTATATATTTCTAATATATATCATATATTTAATTATATGTTTGGTTTAACTATTTGGTATTTAGATAAATCATTGCTAAATTCACCTAAATTTACCTTTTTCGGCTGCTAAATTCACAAAAATTCTTGTTTCTTATTTTGGTTTCCCAATTCGGTGTTCGGAGCCCATAATGGAGCGTTGACTAAATCCAGATCGCGTACTGCAGAGTCCATTCGGGGTGGCGCTCCCAACAGAATTTTCTCCATACCCAGGTTCGAACCCCAGACCTAAATTCTTGTTGCATTCACCTAAAAGCTACTAAATTTTTATAAACCATTGTCCTTAAATGCACATAAACAACATCTATAAATTCACGTATTAAATTTACCCAAACCATGAATTCACATAAATGCCACTAAACACGTCTAATTAATCACTCACTAATATTCAACTATTATTTTTCTAATATATAATTATATAACACAAATTAATTTTATGTTTGGTTTAACTATTTGGTATTTGGATAACCACCACTTAATTCACCTAAACCGCTAAATGTCGTTAATTCCCATGATTAAATTGCCACTTAAAATTTACAAATTGCCGCTAAATACACCTAAATTACAATTTATGGCGTTAATTGCACTATATTAACCGCCGTTAAATGCTTTAATATCTGAAGTAGTAATCTAAACGGCTGGAAAATTAAAAGGGAGGGCATTTTTAAAAGTATAACGGATGAGTCTTTTCTCAAACAGAAATGATATAGATGAGTCAAACTTTAACGAATGACATAGATGAACGTTTATCTCGAAAATTCGATTGCATATTTGAGCCTTTTTCCAATAAACATTCAATAAAATGAACTTGTCACCAATTGAAATGTATCTCTTGGAACATTGAAAATAGAATTCTAATGACAATACAATTACAATCCGAAGTAGGAAAAGAAAAAATTCAAATAATTAAAGAATTACAAATTTTGATATCATGCCTTCTAACTCGAAATACGAGAACCCTGTGGGCTATATATGTTGAGCTGGAGAAGGACTTAAATGAAGCATGCATGTTGAACATGAAATGTGGAATTTAATAATATGGAGGTGGTGGTGATGGCGAAGGTGATGGCTTCTTGTAGTAGTCACTTTTTGGCAAAGACGACACCTTGTATTCTGGTTTAGGTACTGAGGACACCTTTTTGTAGTTATCTTCTACAACAAATGGCTTCTTATAGTAGTCATTCTTTGACAAAGAAGGTACCCTGTATTCTTCTTTACGTACAGAGGGTACCTTAGGAACATATGATACCTTCTTGTAGTTGTCTTCCGAAACCGATGACTTCTCGTAGTAGTCATTCTTAGGCAAAATAGGCACCTTGTATTCTTCCTTAGGCACTGAAGGCACCTTTGGAACATATGACACCTTTTTGTAGTTATCTTCTGGAATTGATGGCATCTTGTAGTAGTCATTCTTTGACAAAGAAGGCACCTTGGATTCATCTCTAGGCACTGAGGGCACCTTTGGAACATATGACACCTTCTTGTAGTTATCTTCTGGAACTAGTGGCTTCTTGTAGTAATCATTCTTTGGCAAAGAAGACACCTTGTATTCTTCTTTAGGCACAGAGGGAACCTTTGGAATATATGATACCTTTTCATAGTTCTCTTCTGAAATTGATGGCTTCTTAAAGTAGTCTAATTTTGGCAAAAATGACTCCTTATATTCTGATTTATCCATCGAGGGTCCCTCTGGAACATATGACGTCTTCTTGTAGTTGTCTTCTGGAATTGATGGCTTCTTAAAGTAGTCAAATTTTGGCAAAAATGACTCTTATATTCTGGTTTAGCTATCGAGGGTAGCTCTGGAACGTATGACGCTTTCTTGTAGCTGTCTTCTGAAACTAATGGCTTCTTGTAGTAGTCATTCTTTGGCAAAGAAGACACCTTGTATTCTTCTTTAGGCCTTGAGGGAACCTTTGGAACATATAACACCTTTTCATAGTTATTTTCTGAAACTAATGGCTTCTTAAAGTAGTCAAATTTTGGCAAAAATGACTCCTTGTATTCTGCCTCTGGAACATATGACACCTTCTTGTAGCTATCTTCTGAAATTGATGGCTTATTGAAATATTCGTTTCTTGGAAAAGACGACATCTTGTATTCTGATTTAGGCACTGAGGGTACCTTGTATTCATGTTCAGCAGCCGAAGGTACTTTCTTGGCATTATCTTTTGAAACTAATGTCTTTTTGTAGTAATCATTCTTTGGCAAAAATGACGTCTTATATTCATTTTCAGGCATTGAGGGTACCTCGTAGTCTTCACTTGTAGCAATTGTGGTTGGTACTTTTTTGTATGTTGAATCTGTTGATTCATAAGAATAAGGTGAGTATGCGATAGTGCATGTGGCAATCAAGAAAAATGCCAAAGCACAAGCAAATTGCTTCTTCATTTGGCTTCCCATTGAGAAGAATTGGATTCTAAGGCTAGATATTGGTTTGTTTTTCTTTTTCTTGTGTGTTTTAGAATGGAGGTATTAGGAGCTTATATAACAAAACTTAGAAAGTTATTTGATGATTTTGATGCTCTCAAAATAATCCAAACATATCTTTGATTTTCTCATATTTTTGCTTAATGCTATTCCACTAAGGTCTTGAGATAATGGGAAGCCATGAACAATTTATACACATTTGATTAACTCACTTATTTTTTAAAATCAAATCCAAACTTTTATTGACTATTCTAAGAATGTTGTGTTAGTTCTTTTTTGTTGGTACATTGAAAATTAGATTAAATAAAATTTTAAAGTTGAAATACATAATTTCCGCGTAACGAATATATTGTTCATTATTTGATGTCGTGATCAAAATCAGTTGGATCCATTATTTTTTATGCTTTGGCACGACTTATAATGACAGAATATTTTGGATTTGATGAAAGCTATTTATTTTCTTTTATTATCATATACTCCCCTTGTCCAACAATAGTTGTCCACTATTGATTTGACACACCTCTTAAGAAACTATAAATAGAAGAGTAATTTTACTATATCACCCTTTGAATATAATAAATACAATGTCTTGAAAAATATAATAGGAAAATGACTATAATTCATGATAAGGGTAAATTAGAAACTAAGTGTAAAATTATCCACAGATTTCATAAATTTGACAAATATTGATGGACATCTATTTTTAATATAGTAGACAAGTATTGTTGGAGAGAGTATACATTATTATTACTATGAAGTATGGTATTTAATGAGGTATTCCAACCGTTGTTAAAATATTCTTTAATATCACGGCTAAACTTTTTAATGAGTGGAGTACGGAGAATCTGTTGTTGTGACATAGTACAATTGTTTATTTAATTTTAATATTATTTTAAACATATCATATACTTGTTTAATTTGTGTTATGTACTTATATACTTCGTTAGTGAAATATTTTAACATTTATCTCCCGACTTCTCTTTATCTAATAAAATCCATGGCTGGAAACTATGTAACTTTAATTTAACACAAAATAGGCCAAAGAAGGAGGATATTTTTATGGGTTGATTTTTCATATGATCACTAAAATAATTGTTATCATAGAAAGTCATCTTTCTTTTTGATTCCGTTTTTCTTCAACAAAACAAAAAGTAATTTTTTGAGCTAATAACTATTAACTTAGTAGTCGTTGAATAAAGTAATTACACAATGACACTTACAAAAAATATTGCTTGTATCGTTCGTCCAATTTTATTATTTTATCCATTTTTTGTTTGTTGTTTTGGTAACCTAGAATACATATTCTGAAGTTTCGGATGGTTTTTATATTCCAGTTGTTTGCTATTAAATATATGTGTAGAAATTGGCAATTGCTGGAAAAATAGATGAATCTATATATTTTTTATGATTGGTTTCTGTCATGATCCAAAAAGGACGTTATGACATTTGCCTGTAAAGCTCACGTCAACAAATTTTCTGCTTTGGAAGACACAATTTCTTCCAATGATTTGTGATTGTGGTCTTAATCATTATATTGATGGTAGCGAACCAGTACCACCGCGCGTTTCGGATGGTGATCAACCAAATTCTGCATATAAGGTTTGGGTGCGTCAAGATCAACTCGTCTTGAGTTGGATAGTTGCTTTAGTTTCAGAAAGCATTCTCCCTCAATTGGTTGGAGCAGAAACAACTCGTGTAGCTTGGGAAAAAACTGTGGCAGCCTATGCCACTGGGTCTAAACAACTGATTCGAGAACTTAAAGCGCAATTACACAACTTGTGTCGTGATAATGCTACTATTGAATGTTACGTGCAAGGGGCAAAAGCGATTGCTGATAAGTTAGCTGCCTTGAAGCACCCAGTCACTAATGATGACTTGGTGGAGTTTGTTCTTGCTGGATTAGGCCCTGCCTATCGCCCCTTCACAAGGTCGTTTGAATCACATCATGAGGATGTTACCTTTGATGCACTTTATGGTATGTTGTTGAATGAAGAAAGACAATTAAAACGTGAAGATGCTAGTAATGTTATTTCCCCAATAGCACAATACACACAAAGTTCAATCTCTACACAGTGTGGACGCGGTAGGGGGAGTACTAGTCGAGGTCGTGGACGCTTTTCTAGCCATGGAAGTTCACCACAATCTCAAAGTCGGCATTATGCCCCCACAACTCATTCAGGAACTTACTCTGGAAATCCACAACCTTCCTCTGATTTTTCTGGAATTGTTTGCCATAATTGTGAAGGAAAGGGTCACAATGAACGTGTTTTTTCGTCACCTAGGACTACCAATGGAAATCAGGTATCTGGATGTCCCTCTTCAAATCTAGCAAGTACTTCTTCCCAAGCGGCACAAAATTGGTTGATGGATAGTGGCACCACGCATCATCTGGCTTCTGATCTCGACAACCTTGCAATTCACTCAGCATATCATGGTCCCGAAGAAGTTACCCTAGGTAATGGTTCCAAATTTCCCATCTCGCATATTGGTAAAGAATCTCTATTTATTTCCGATAAGTCGTATGTTCTTGATAGTCTTCTTCATGTTCCCATTACTACCCAAAATTTACTATCTATCAGTTCTTTTACTAATTCTAGCCAAGGCGTCCATTGAATTTTTTCCTAACTATTTTTTTATTAAGGACTTGGAAACGAGGGCAGCTCTTCACAAAGGACCGAATAATGGAGGTTTATATTCCCTTCCGATATTGAAGTCAATTTCTTCACCAGCTTCATATGCAGCTTCACTTGGTGTTTGGCATGCGCGTTTGGCTCACACATCTTATCCTACCGTTCGTCGGACTTGCCATCTAATACTTTTATTTCATCTAGTTGTGGGTCTTCTAGTTTGTGTCCAACTTGTGCTATTAGCAAGAGTCACAAAATTCCATTTGTTGAGTCTAGTTTTCAAGCGACAGGCCCTTTAGATTTAGTTATTTCTTAAATTCAAGTCTGAGGTTCTTTCTGTTTTTATTCAATTTCGAAAAATTGTGGAAAATATACTTTAGTCGTCCAATTAAGAGCTTTCAAGTAGATTGGGGAGGAGAGTATCAGGCATTAACATCATATTTAAGAGACAATGGTATTACACAACGTTCTTCTTGTCCTTATACCCCGGAACAAAATGGTTGTGTTGAACGTAAACATCGAAATATTGT
The DNA here is from genome assembly GCF_900185275.1 of Solanum verrucosum. Taxonomy (NCBI): domain Eukaryota; kingdom Viridiplantae; phylum Streptophyta; class Magnoliopsida; order Solanales; family Solanaceae; genus Solanum; species Solanum verrucosum. Next base: position 727,999 of record NW_026020207.1, on the reverse strand, counting down.
TGAGACGGGTCGTGCCTTATTAACGCATGCAAGTGTTCTTGGACAAATGCTTTTGATACTGCTGTTTATATCATAAATAGATTACCGACTCCCCGTCTAAATAATCAGCCTCCCTTTCGCATCTTTTTAAATTATGACCCTGATTACTCTTTGTTGCGCGTGTTTGGTTGTCTTTGCTTTCCATGGCTTCGCCCTTATACGGAAGATAAATTATCTCTTCGTTCTAAGAGGTGTGTGTTTTTGGGATATAGCAAAATTCATAAAGGTTATAAGTGTTTTGATCCTACTTCTTCTAACTTTTTTGTCTCACGTCATGTTGTTTTTGACGAAACAATTTTTCCCTTTGCTACTCAGGATGACGCTATGGTGCCTACTATATTAACCAATGATGCCCCGCTTACTGTCCAGATACCTTCTCCACTTCCACAACCACAATTGTGCCTATTTATTCCTTATTGCACTCGTCTGGTTCTCTCCTACTACAGTCAGTGCAACCTTATTGGATAATTTATTCTCCACTTTTACATCGCAATGATCTATGCAACCTCAGTACCCACTACAATCACATGTTATGCCTGCACCTACTCCTTCTCTATCTTTGGATATTCCGTCAAATACATTGCCTAATGAAGGTGGAAATCAAGTGGTTGATTTTGAACGATCTGGTCCTTTAAGCGACGTGACTCATCCAAACAAATTGTCATGCTCTTCATCTAAGTCTCATCCGATGACTACTCGATCACAAACAGGTTCACTAAAACCAAAGCGTCCCACCTCTTACTTAGCTATGTCAACTAATGTTGTTGAGCCTTCTTGTTACTCTCAAGCTACGAAGTACGCACATTGGCGTAGGCCGATGTAAGAGGAACACAATGCTTTCTTACAAAATGGGACTTGGCAGTTAGTACCACCTTTTCCGTCTCAAAATATTATTGGGAGTAAATGGATTTTTAAAACAAAGGTTAAGCCTGATGGGTCCATTGATCATTACAAGGCTCGACTCATTGCTAAAGGGTATCATCAAATACCGGGTGTGGACTATGTTGATACCTTTAGTCCAGTCGTGAAACCTTTGACCATTCGCCTTCTTCTTTCCTTGGCAGCCTTGAATAACTGGCATATTACTCAATTGGATATCTCTAATGCTTTTCTTCACGGTACCCTCGATGAAGTGGTCTACATGTCTCAACCTCCTAGATTTGTTGATACAGATCGTCCTAAGCATGTTTGCTTGCTCAAGCGTTCTCTTTATGGACTCAAACAAGCTCCGCGAATATGGAATAAATGTTTAACAAACGCCTTGATCTCTTATGGCTTTACGGGATAAAAAACAGATTGTTCATTATTTCATTTCTCCTCCAATGGTGATACAATATTTTGTTTGGTGTATGTTGATAACCTTCTTGTTTTGGGCTCTAGTTCCTCTCTTGTTGGCTCTGCTATTACTCGCCTAAAGTCACAGTTTGTTGTGCGAGACCTTGGTCGCCTCTCTTATTTTTTGGGGATTGAAGCATCATGGACACCTACTGGTTTGCATCTTTCTCAACATCGTTATGCTACTGATTTGTTGCGGAAACCACAAATGGATGGTTGCAATAATATTTCAACACCTGCTGCATCTTCCTTTAAACTCTCAAGTTTTGAAGGATCTCTTTTTCATGACGAAACCTTGTATCGCAGCACTGTAGGGGTGAAAAAATAAAAAACTGAATTTGAAAATATTTTTCAAAAACGAACTTAATTTTTTTTTGCGGGTGGGGGTGAGGGGCTGGTAGGGGGCTGTCGGGGGAGGGGGGGGGTCGAGGGTAGAGGTGAATTTTTTTTTTTAAAGTAGAAAATATTTTTTTAAAAACAAACTTAAATATTTTTTGGAGGAGGGTGGGGGGCTGATAGGGGGCTGACGGTAAGGGGTGGGGTGGGAGTACAAAAATAAAAAATTGAAATTGGAAATATTTTTCAAAAATAATTTTTAATTTTTTTTTTTGGGCGGGGGGGGGGGGGGGGGGGGAGGTGGTAGGGGGTTGGGGGTAGAAGCTTTAATTTTATTTTATTTTTGGGTGGTTTTGGGGGAGGGGCTGGTTTGAGGGTAGGGACAAAATAAATTGATTTTTTCAACAAAAAAAAATTTGTAATTTGAAGTTGGAATAGAGTTTTAGAAAATTTTTTCCTTAATTTTTGAAGGGAAGTCATTTTCCTTAAATTTGAGGAAAATGAGTTGATTTTCCGTAATCATTTTCCATCGGTTTTATATCACTCACACCAACAATGACCTCGGCATCATAAACACTTGCCGAAAATGACCTCGACATCAAACCATCACATGTTTGGTCATGGTGTTCAACAATTAATACACACAACCAATATCTCACACCACATGAAAGAGACAACAATTCATGCAATTCAAGTCTACATTCATGCAATCAATAAGAATCACAACAAGGCAGTTCGCATCATCATGTTCATCACATAACCTTTTCATTTCAATAGGGAGCTATCCTGCCGAGATGTTAATACCTTCAATGGCAGTATGTGACGTGGCCTTCCACATGCAGGTAATATCACTTGTAGCATATGTAGACCAAATGTATGAGGTAGATTTGAGCTTGAATTACAAAATATGGTGCAACAACTACACACAAACGAAAAGTTCACATGTCTACAACGTAAAGATCCGCAATAACATATATATTCAGAGATTTGGAAGTGACACACACATACCCGCAGAGAGTCTCACACTATTCTTGTTTTCTCTTCTACTACTTTTAGAGTTTTTAGTCAAAATTATCTTGTATCTTATATTTCTACAAAAATATTTTTAATTTTACTAATCAAGCTCGATCAATTTATTTAAATATAAGAAAATATTTCCAGAAACCAATTGAGCTCGATCATTTTTTTTTCTTATATTTTCCCAAAACTCAACTGATTGGTTTTAACTTAAAATAATATTGGGAAAGGTCATCTTGGAAATCAGAACAGAAATACAATAATTACAAAATTCCGATTCTTACAACATAAAGAAACAATATGCATAGCAATGACTTATTTTACAACATAAAAGAGACTATACATAGGTAGATCCCCTCCACATAGAAAAACCGTGAGGAAATTCCATCTTTTGATCACCCATTTTTTGAAAATCGTTTCTCGGGGCTTCCACCTCACACACGGTGATACTGTGTTTCCTAGATTTTCGTATATCTACCCTAAAATGTTTGCAGAGCATAAAAAACAACTTGAAAGCACCTACAAAAATAAAATGTGTTCCCTCGGCTTCTGGAGCATTACACTTCAATGGCTGCTCGATTGTACCTCATTTCTCCGATTCCTTAATGATTTCTGCCCAGCTGGTTGCTTTGTCGAATACCCTACTAACATTAACCGGGACATTACGTATGTGAGTAGTTCTTCACGATGAGAAAATGTAAAATCCAAATGTGCGTACTCAAACTCATTATATGATACATCTACACCTGCATCAGTCATCAGGTCATAATGCTTCCTAACCATGGACGGCCTGATTACGTTGTCCTTCTGCCCAGCAACAAGGTCAACAGGAATATCAATTAAGAGATAGTACTCCCCCAAATCCAAGGGCTGTGGAGATCCATAGACTTCCATGTTTGAAGCAGCACTCCCGTAGTCAAACATGATAAATTTACGGCTGCGTTTGATCTGTGCCATGTGAAGTGCCACACAAAATGAAACAGCTGGCATATCATTCATATTGTAATGTGATAACCCCAAAGCTCCGACCCAATTTGAACTGTCTCCACCAAGCACATAACTTATCAGGGTTTGCACAAGGCCTCCAACTCCAGGTAAGTTATGGAAGTCCCGTGCCAACTTATTGACCAGCATGCGGAAAAAACGAGTGGGTATATAGAAAGCTGGCACAAAGGGCATCAGTAAAGGAGATAACACTAGGAATACGTACTCCATCACCGTGAATACAATATTTGAATCATGATGGAAGCCAGCAGGTGATAACAAGATTAATCTTGAAAGCCTATGGGGTTTTTCCTCAATTCGCTGGGTTATGACATACATCAGAATAGCAGCTCCACCCAAACTATGGGAAATAGCACAGAGCTTGTATGGTTGATCACTCTCACACTCTTCCTCAAAACCCGCTTGGCTATTTTTCAATTCAGAAACTTTTATTTCATGGATCTTCTGTATGATCGCAGGTATATCTTGTGTCCCGTGCTCATTTATGGAGTACCTCCAGTATCTACATGCACGTGCCACATACAGAAAGTACAAGTAAGTTGAGAGAAATCTAGCAATGGTAGATATATAGAAAACCAATACCATTCCAAGAAAGAGAATATGGATAAAGGTACTTCTGACATGAATGAGAGCTGCATGAAGTCATGCACTTACTGTCGTGGGGATATATTGCTGTCAACATGTTCTCTCGAAACCAGTCCACGAAAATTTCCAAGGAAAACATCATACCCTGGACAATAAAGAGAAATAAGTCACTTAATTATCCCGGTAAGGAAAACAATCATAGTATATTGCACCTAGAGACATTGGCTAAGAAATCCAAACGACAAACCTTGATCATAGGCTGCAAATGCAGGAGAACCAACAACTCCATTCGATATCCAACTGTAAAGTCAGGTCACTGTGTAAGATGTAAGATGAACTAAATGTCTATGTAGTTGACAATTGTAACTGATCAAACTACAATCTTAGAAACAAAGGAGAAAGAGATATCTAAGAACTGAAAGATTAGCATGTCTTAAAACAATCAAATACATGCATTGACAAAGAGATCCACTGGTCAGTTCTCTAGTGATTTCGATGATATACTTTCAGTAAGATACATGGTTCATGATCCACAAAATCAAAGGGATAATAATTCTTGATCTTATGCTCAGACAAATGATCTTCTTTGGCTACAGATAAACAACTCACCTTCCAAGGGCTGATGTAGAATATACACCATCTTAAAAAGTATAAATTGGGTCACTTTGATTAAGCAGAAGCCAGGTCAGTCACAACAGAAAAAGTATCTTGCTGTCGAGACTGTTCAACTTTTGACAGTACAAAATTAAATTGAAGTGAAGTACTGAATCCAGGTGGACATTCATTCATAATCTCAGTCCACTATCCCAGCTGAATTAATAGGCACATAATGCATAGCAAGGTTTAATCCCTCACAGATGCCCATGCCAGCCAAATTTTTAAATAAAATATTAAAAGAAATGAAAAAGAAAATGAGAAGCCATGTCTCTTCTAATTGTTGCTTATAATATACACAACCCAGATCCAATAATATATCACTTCATAAATTTTTAAATGCCAATTGATTAGTATGCCTTCCAAACATCATTTAGTTATACTAATACTAGTTATAAACCTGAAGAACCAGAAAGGACAACTTAACAATCTGTCGACAAGATAAATATCACTGGTCATTTTAACCCCAACTTAAACGATGAGTAAATTATATACACACAGAGGAAAATGTGACATGAAGAATGAACAAAGATGTGTAAAGATGTGTGGCTCACCCCATGGATGAATCAAAAACCCCATGTTGCAGATAAACAACTTTCCGAGCATCACGTCTGCAATATCAAATTTGGATCATCAAATCACATTCATAAACGGGCATCCACCAAAAAGCTCTGTATATAAAGAGACAGCGATGTCAAAACAGGAATCCAAACCTTGGAATTCTCTCCAAAAGGAGAATATATCCATCGTTAGTTACCACACGAAGAGCTTCATATGGGTACCTACAACAGAAAGCACTTATATGCTGAGAACAATAGGAATGCCAAACTCTGTGTAAAAATATCAATATAGTTATGAATACAAGAGTTCCTGCGGAAAGTCCATGTTTCAAGTCTGGAGAGAATAATATAATACCCCTAAACCACAAAGACTTCCCTATCTGCTAAAGCAAAGAAGAATTGAAAGAGGACAGTACGAAAAAAATACCTGGTCTACCAGTAAACAACGGCCACTTCACTAAGGAGAAGAAAAATCAAAAGGTTGCAATAAAAAACTCCTATTTACAACTGAACAATGACTCCTAAGGCAGAAAGAGATTAAAAGAGGACGGTTGATCATCACAGAGATCTGAAAATTTTGCAAGACATGAGTATCTACCAATGAACAGTTGACAGAAATTCTTCCTTTTTCCACAGTTGATCAATTTTGACAGTCTACCAAAAGCTTAACCAGTTGAAATTATAGTGTACTCTAGGCTCAATGCAGTGAGTAGAAAAACACAAATGCAATTGGAATACAAATGAGATGCTAGTCCTTTTCAACACCATATAAACTCCAAATAACTTCATGAAATTATCATCACAGTTCATTTGACAAATTCGAGTCTTCTAAGGAAAAAAGTAATATTTATTTGAACATGTTATCTGTTCAGAAACATCTCAATCCAAGGGAACATGCATGTCAGTTTTGGCAAAGGAGTGGAATCAAATCAAAGTGCCTTACCCAAGCTCTGTTATGACATCTTGACACGTCCTAGCATCTGTATTTAGGGAATGATAAAAGCTTGTTTGTCGTTCCCTAGGCGTAGGGTCATTCTCTGAAAGAGTATCTGTAGGTACAGATACACCTGAACCATCAGCTGGAACATCCTCAGGACCACTCATACAAGAAAAGAACCATTTCACCACTTCCGTAAAAGTGACTATCGGTGAAAGAAGACAATGTGCTGCCTTGTGGACGAATCCAAAGACAGTCTCAATAATAATCTCAATTGCTAGATGGAGATCCTACACAAGATAAATCAGACGAAGTCATTTTAATAAAACCAGTAATGGCCGAATGGGAGTGCGAAATAACAGTAAAACAATTACTTAAATGACCAACTGTAAAACCAAAAAAGAAAAAACCTCACAATGAATCGTCCTCTTGCCCCAAACCAAAAAGATGAGTAGAATAAATGTAATATGTAAACGGAACACCCAAACACATTCATCAAAAAAAGAGAAATGGATCTGGAAAGGCATAAATTATATGTATGATTCATGAAAGTTAAGCCCACTGCCACTAGTTTGGAATTGAGGACACTATAGAAGGAGAAAACTGAATATGTCACACCTCAACTACGCCTCGCCTTCTGTCAGTGGCACGTTGGACAAAGTGGTCCTTGAGTGACTGTAATCTCTTGGTAGCTCGTAGAGGGGAAGACTGGAGACTCCCAGACATAGTACGTGAACCATAGAGATACAACGGTATTCCCAACATAAATTTAATGGGGAAAATGAACCATGAGAAGATGTATCTGAGCAAATGTACCCAATTACCGCTCTGCCTTGTAAAACTGCTCACTCTGGATGCACGAGAACTTTGTAACAGAGGAGACATTGGACCGATGTTTTCATCAACATCTTCCTGTGATGAGTATTCTACACTTGATGAGGCATTGGGTTCAACAGAAAGCTCATGAATGAATTGGTTAAAGGATGAGACACCACTGTGATCACCAGGAAGAAGCATGTTAACAAAATGTGCCGTTATTGAAAAAACTAGAAAAGATACGTGAAATGTTTTGACATTTTTGACATAATTGAAAAAAGAGGTGACAGAAGAAACACAGTTGTCAATGCATAACCAGAGAAGTAGGAAATTATCTGAATTTTAGAGCATGGGTTAAGAGGAAATGAAGATTGAAACTCACTCTTCCATCCAGCGTGGAAGCCTAGGCCCACGAAATGCTGGCCGAAGCTCCCAACCATGGATACCTTCAAGAATAGAAGAGTTCCCTGGTAATATTGTCAATAATAGTGCGGACATCCCATTTATCAACCTCACAACATTGTTCAATGACTCATAAGTGAATGTTTTAACTGACCTGAGAGAATGAACAAAGAGATATTAACATATGATAATGGATCCATCCCAACAGTTGCTTAAGGAAAGTTAGCAGACAAAAATACACACACAAAACAACATGTGTTAACTGCAAGGATTTCATGTAAGCATTCTGAAAAAGTTACTATCCCTTTTTCAGAAAGTAAACAACTACTCTGACACCCTCAAGAGAAATAATTTCATTTACAAACAACTTCTTTGCGCAATTTCTCATTTATCCCCTGAAAGGAAAATATAAAATTGATGATGATAGCCGAGGTATCCACTTCGAAAGTATATCTGCATTGGTCGAGTTTTCATGATCTTGCCTCTTACTGTACTTTCACCATTAGTTTTGTCACTTAAATTGCATCAAGAACTAAATATAACCAGCTCAAAGGCTTGTTTCCCATACCGTAACATTTATCCCTGGTCACTTCTAGATGGAGCCAGTTATTTCCTAATCAGCACGAACAAATAGATTACTCAGATCAACTTACAAATACACTACTCATATACAACTTTTTTCCTAACAGGTGAGGAAGTAAGACTATATCCAAACTCATGGTTTCATATCTTAAATATGTGACCTAAAATGTTGACAGCAAAACTTCAGCTGTGTCAGCCTTGAGTACACAGAAAATGTCTTCTCTTTTGATATAGCGAATAACAGTGTCTCCCATAGTCTATGTTGCTCGAACTCTCCAATATTGTTGCCGCATCCATGTCGGATCCTCCAAGAATGCACTACTTTTGAAGGATCCAATATGCACCCATAGACATTTTTGAAGAGTCCGAACAATGTAGCCCATAGTTCCAACTTTTCTCTAAATATATAGTAATGGTAATTGTAGCGTCCGTGATTAACCTAGTTTTCTCAATTATGCTACCGGGTAACGTATTAAAGACAAATACACGTCCTCCGAGTTCACATAGAAGACCATCATTGTCAACTGATATAAAGGGCTCTTCTTTCACCATATAAAGGATCCAATGCTAATTATCTCCCTTATTATAACAGTCTGGCACTCTCTATAAATGCATCATCTTCAACATGTCTCTCTGTATGCATATACACTTAAACTCCTCTCTCATTGGTTAGACATCAGAGACTTCACTCTTATTTATTCTTAAATTATTCTCAGAGCACTTCATGGTGAATTGAGTTAATTACAATTCTACTTCTTATATACTAGTAAAGTGTTCTGGGCTAAAATCATCCCTGAAGTTAACCCAAACTTAGGTACATCCTTATACTATAATTATGAACAAAAAAAAACATCCTTTAACAATCCCAAAATTTGCAATAAACATTCTTCTCTTAACTTTTATTACAAAAAATCTTGGAATAGTTAAAGGATTTTTTTGTTCACAATTGTATCATAAGGATATACCGTAAGTTTGGGTTATACTTCAGGGATATTTTAGCTCAAAACTCTACTACTAAAACTAGTCCACCCCCACCCCCTTTTATTTTTGGTGCATAAACTCTCTATAAGCCCATCACTTGATCATAATTCTTCTAGTAAGCTGTTGTTCCTAAGCTTAGCATCTTAAATCTCAATTTCTTTCACATTATGTTACAAGACATCAAAACTTAAGAGGAATTCTCCACTAAGTTCTATTCATACACACAATCAATTCAGCAGTTGACCTAATACTGCAAAAAAATCACAAATTAACTGCCCAAACAACCAAAAAAAGTAAAGTAAAAAGATGATGAATATACTTTTGAGACATGAACTTGCAGCTTGAATGGGCAATCAATATAGGAGCTAAATTTACAAGAAGAAGAGATGAATAAACATACTCTTTGGTTACAGCAAGGACATGGTCAACGAGCCGTTGCATTGGTTGCGACGATTTAGGTTTCGAATCAAAACCTTCTCAAATGCAAGAGAGAGAAAGAGAATGGAGAAAGTCGGTTTCTTTTATGCAAACACACACAGTGCAACTGCAACGTGCCAATTCCTTGTCTTACACTTCTATCACTTTCCAGGTGCTGCTCCACGTGTGTCTTTATTATTCGTTTGAGATACGCAAATATAGCCTATGGTTTGGACTCAATATATGTTTTAGTTAATTTAATTTAGAAAAAAAATTACAAACATGTATTAATAAATTACTTAACATAGTTTTAGTTGCAACTAATTATAATTCACTATTAATGTTTCATTTCAATGTGTTTGACCGTCTTGTGTAGTCGGTGGCAAATTCAGATTTTTGTTCAAAAAATTAAAGCATAAAAGTGTGAATAAATCAACAAAACATAATTTCAAGAAAGTAGTAGTATATAAATTATCGGTACAAAAAGTTTATTTCATTACACGAGACCTAAAACTAACATGAGTGATTACATTAAAAAGAAAATGTTACCCCTTTGCAATGTGTCAATCTAGAACTAGAATGCTTAACTAGAGCGAAAAATGATGTCAAGTAGAAAAAAAAATTAGCCGTTCACAATGTCTCACTCCAAAATGAGAGTGCTTATTACAAACTCCAAAAAGAGATCACTTCTAATACTTCTCAAGCACGTTTACAATACCATTCAGCGATGTTTCATTGCTTGAAAAGACAAAATAATATCATCAGTTAAAACATCATTACATACATCATTTTTTTATAAAAGGAGCCATGCAACCGCTCAAGAATTCATTATTCATTCGACTTCGTAATTCATTCTTGATAAATTTTATTGCTGAAAAAGCTCTTTCAATGGATGTAGTGGCAACTGGCAGAAGTACAACAAATTTCACCATATCACAAAGTTCAGGTAAATTATAGAACCTTTTATCGATATCATGAACATCTGTGGAAGTTAGCGTCTTAAAGAAAGTAAGTGCTTGCTGCTCCTGCTCTTATAGTTAGATAACGCACTAAAAGCATACCTTATCCCAGGGGCATGAGTACACTGCTTTCGCACTCGAACTCTCCTACTGTGTTTTCACACTCGAACGTGATCGAAGAAAGACTACATCAGTTATTTTTGCGAATTTTATTCATCAGAACTGCATCGCCGTAAGCCTCAGCCTTTACTCTAACATATTCATCCACTATATGTCTGACAGGTTGATTTACCCCACCCGCTCTTAACGTGATAGCTTCGTTATTTGCAAGTTTATTCTCAAGTGCACACATACTAAGTTCATCAAAATCATTAGAATATAATGCAATCATTCTCATTCTTTTTTGGATATCAAAACTTGAAAATGATTCTATCAAATTCAAACGAGCAACTCCATAAAGTAACTCAATTGTCACCTCATCAAAACGATCATTTAGTTGTTACACTTACCAATCAATTATTTTACAAAATACTTCAACATGATAATGATGAAAATCAGTATAATCAGCAGGTTCACACTGTGATCTTTAAGAATTAACATACAACTCATCAAAATTAGATATCATAATGTTATACTTAATACAAAATGTAGACACCTCAGTGACAAATAAATTTCATCTTTTATTTTTTTTCTCAAGTCTTGCAACCTTCTCTTGACCTCTTTAATAAGTAGCATTGCATTTGTAATGTCTTGCTATTTGTTTTTATTTTACTAAGATCATTTGTAATTCCTAAAATTTATTTCATCAAATGCAATATGAATACAATCTCCTATGTTTGAACAACTCAGATATATTTGATTGCCCTAGATCTTTCATCCAAGAATATACAGTTTCAACAGTGTTATCAAATATGACCATAATTGTACCTAAGTTGTGAATAAAACAATTAACTGAAGTAGATTCTCAACGATTATCAAGCTCTAGAAATATCAAATTCTTGATGCAAGCTTCTACTAATTTTAAGGTCATCCATATCAATAGTCTCTTGAATTTTCTTTTTTGAGATTCTAAATATTCATCCATAAAAAGGAATCATCAACACATTAAAAATATTTTATATCAACTGTATAAGTTCTCCTACTTGAAGACATTTTTAAAAAATACCGACAAGAGTTAGTTGAAGTTAACGAGCAAAATAATGAATATAATAAGTCGATCTGCTTTCTTTCTTAATCAACATCTTAAGATCATTAATATCACCTTGCATATTAGTTGCTCCATCATAAGATTGTACACACACAAGATAGACTCAAAAATGTTGAGAAAGTAAATCAACAATTACATCTTTTAGAGATTAAGACTAGGATTTTTAACATGAAAAATGTCAAGAAGTCTCTTCATCACAAATCCTCTTCTATCAACATATAGTAAAAACAACCTTGATTTGCCCCTTGCGTGAAACATCAAAAGATTCATCAACCAATAAGGAAAAATAATCACCATTTAGTTCCTTTATGATATATTTAATTGTTTCAATCTTGCAAGTAATCACAATTTCTTTTTGAATCTTTGGACAAGTCATATAATCATTTTGAGGAGCATTTTTCAATACAAAACTATGAATTTCATCACACTTTTGAGCATAAAATGAAAGAATCTCAAAAAAAATTACCTCTATTAAGTGATGATTTGATTCATCATGACCTCAAAATGTTAAGTCTTGTTTTATAAGAAGTTTTACTACATTAATAGAAACTGCTAAGTGAATTCAATTCACATGATTATCTTGATCATATTATTTCTCAAATGAGTGAATAAATTATTGTTACCACATTAGATCTTCATATTTTCGTTTTGACTGATTATGAATGATAGTAAGCCCACCAACATGTGTTTGCAAGCTAGTTTTATTTGTACCAACTCCTAAACTCCATACTCGAAAATGCTTCACCTACACATTAAAGATTATTTTCCTAAAATAAATAAAAATACAAAAAATAAACTGCATCTTTACTTACATACACTATACTCTTAACGAATAAGGAAATTCATCAAATCATTTACTATTAAAATGACGCATATCTCCAGAAATCTCTGTTTGTGATAACTCTCTTAATAAGGTTGACAAGGTTTTTTCTGATGATAAGCTCTTCTAATAGCGTTACAATGATTTGGATGAAATTTTAAAATTTGAATTCTTTCACCTGAATCAGTCTTTAAAGAACTTAAATCATTAACATTTTCTTCCCGATTAAGTTTATTCTGAGCGATAGAACTTGAATTTGATACTTTGAAAAATTACTTTTTTATTGACTCTAAATTTGTATAAGATAGTTGAATCGATAAATGCATTAATGACGATTCTTTACAAATTACAGTATATATTACCACCAAAGTTCAAATGGTTCGTAAATCTAGTTACAACTATCAACGTCAAAAAAAACAATCTAAAAAAATGTCACAATTTAAAAATAATAATAGCCAATATTCAATCCAGAAGGGCAAACTTTAATTTTAAAGAAAATGAAGAAAAGAGCCTACTTTAGAGAAAAGACAAACAATTAACTCTTTAGATTCTAGCTTTGGGTCTCTACTTCAGATAATTAAAGCTACTATAACCTTTAAAATAAAGACCCATTCATTATTTAAAAAACTTGCTGCAAATTAGTTTTAATTTCTTGAAAATTGAAAAAAACAAAAAAAGAAGAAGAGAAAATGATTTTACCTTTTAAACAATAAGCATGTGTTTTGATTTTTCCATTTCAAATTGAATGCGGGAGTCAAGTATAAAAATATCAAGTATGAAACAAATCAACAATAACAAAAATTATGGGAGATGATGTTAATATTTGACTCTTGAGTCTTGAGGAAGAACCAATGGAGTGATTTAAGGATTTAGAAAGATGAAAAGTGATTTAGCCTTTGGGAATGAGACTCTTGAATTTTTTTGGGTTTAAATCTACTATCGCAACAACGTGAAATATTGTTCTTGAAATTAAATGAAGAGAAACTAAAAATATAATGTATGTATGTCTATCTGTCTGTCTATCTATCTATCTATCTATCTATATTAAAAGCATGAACTTCCTAACTTGAATGTTTGAAGAGACACAATAGTTGAGAAACATGTTTAAAGGTAAAAATGAAATAGGGGTAAAAACCCTCATATTACAAAAAACATAAAAATAAATTCTTAAATTCTAAGGGTAAAAACCCTCTTATATATATATATATATATATATATATATATATATATATAAGAGTATTTCTTTTACTTAATTGTTTGAATGATTTTTAAGATGCAGTAGCCAGTGAAGTTTTTTCTTTTCGAATTCTATTTTGCTGGATTTTTTAGCTCCCAAATAATGTCTGACTACATTGCACATAGAAATTGTACAATCATTTTGTCTTTCTAATCTCTATTGCTCTATTCCATAATTGCTCCTCCTTAGGAAGGCGGGGTCTAGATCACTTCATGACTCAAACATGATGTTCCTTTCGTATAGAGTCTCCGGTGTGCATATTTTTGCAAAGATGTTGCATTATTTATTCAAAATTGTCTTGATGGATCTTTGAATATATAATTATGAAGATGTTCTCGTGTTATGCTCAATCCTATTTTGGAATGGAGGGAGTATTTCATAACATGCAAAAATTAACTTTGTTTGGTACATATATTTGCTTTTCTGTAATAATTTACTCTATTTATAATGCAAAAGTTACTATTACTCAAACTTTTTCTATATGATTTTTTTCTCAAAAAAGGAACTTTCGCACATTATCAAGAGATGAATTTGCTTTTAGGTACCACACTACAAATTTTTTGTCGACTACTTACATGAAGACAATGTACCCTGCGAGCTATGAGAGAGAATATATATTATCCCAAGTTTAAGTTTTCTTTGAAAACTTCTTTGGATATTTATAGGTCACAACATCAACTTCATGTAACTTTCTACATAACTTAAGTAGGCCTGTTCAAGAAAATAACTTTATGTAACTTTCCACCAAACTTTCATCCGTTAACTTTTCTAGATAACCTTTTTACATTCCTCACTTCTCTCTTTAATCAATTGTCCACAAGGATGTTTTTGTCTCATTATCCTAGTTGTCATGGAATTGTGTCACTACTATTATTTCGTATATGTATTCTACTATTCCTGTTTTCTACTCTTTATCATGTTATTATCTCATTATATGTGTAACGACCTGATTCCGTCGTTAGGAAAAAGTCAATGGAGAAAGAATTGAGGTCAGAAAACTTTTGGTAGTAACTTGGAATTTCCTAACCTAGTCCAGATTTGGACAAAATTGGAGTCATTAAGGTGTAGGGAAATCTGGTAACAATCAGGTGATTTTATTAGGATTTTAATTACATGAGTAGTTAGATAAGTCGTTAAGGAATCCGTACGACTTTACAAAATTGAATTCGGGTGAGTAGAACTCCTGGAATCGATCTTAGCGTGAATGGTATTTTCTGAGCGTCGTTGGTTAAAGGTGTGTTGTGAAATGGGGGTCTTGGAATTATTAAAATAGCTCACTGGTTCTGTGCAAGCCATTGGGGCGGGATTTCTACTGCCAGGGCAGGGGCCGCTGTAGCGGGGTGAGGACTGCTGTGGCGGGCTCGACACGACTTAGGGTCGTTAATAAACCCCTAAACGATCTTACTTGGCACTTTTTGATTTTTAGAGCTAAGGAACGAATCCTAGGCGATTCCTACTCGTTTTTCACCATTCTTGAGGCTAAATGTAAGTTTTTCACTCCCCAAATCCATTTTTCGATCTGTAGAACGTAATAGAATGAGTGAATATTGATAGGGAGAGTTTTGTTATAGATTCTATGGTGGAAACAATCCTAAATTGAATAATTGGGATCATGGGGATGATCTAGGGTTCATAGAATTGTTAGTAATTCGGGTAATTAGTGACTGTTTATTGATTCCCGTATTGTATTGATTGTTTGTAGACCAAAAGCAAGCGAAACAAATCCAGAAAGGGAAGGATCAAGTTTCTTAGGGTTTCAAGCTTGTTTCGAGGTAGGTGATGGTTGTGATTTCATGTTGGTGTGATATATGTTTGTAATTGCTCATTATAATGCATGTATGTATGCGAATGTTGCATTATTGATCACCCTAATCGTAAATAAGGATAATTGAATAATTGTATGTCATGAATCACCTCTTGTTGTATGATTGTGAGAATATAATTGTGATTGTGATTGTGGTGTGTTGAATGGATCGGTTGCCACGTTCCGGCATAACTAACTTGGATCGGTTGCCACATTCCGACATAACTAGCTTGGATCGGTTGCCACGTTCTGGCATAATTATGGGGTCGATTGCCACGTTTCGACATAATCATTGGATCGGGTACCACGTTCCGGTATGCTAACTGTTTAGGTGTGGGTTCCATGAGAGGACTATTGAATTGGGTTCCGTGAGAGGACCATTGAATTGTGTTGTGTATCTACTTATGATGAGTTCGTTCATATCTAATGATGATTGATATTGGAAGACGGTATGTTGCTCTAAATTGATATAACTGTGATATGTGAGAATCGTGAAGTTGTTCATTGTTCATATATGTTGATGTATTGTATATGTTCGATATGTGCATGTGATTATATTGTTGTATTGACTAATGTATGTTACACGTATTAGGATAACTGCGTGATCCTACCAGTACACTGTGGTTTTGTACTGATACTGCACTTGCTTGTTCTTTGTTGAGTACAGGGCATCTTTAGGCGGCTATTGATAAACCTCGGCTAGGTGACTATTGAGCGTGATCAGATTCAAGGGTGAACCAGTTCTTTCAGGCTGCCATGAATCTTTCTTGTTTAAGTCCACTCTTTTCGGACTCAAACTATTTGTTTAAGGTGTTGTTTAGTTTTGAAGTTGTATCCCTTATTCTTAGACTTGTCGTTAGTAGAGTTTTGGTACAAAGACTTTCAGGTTCTAGGGGTTGTTCTTCTGCATTAGTTTGGTTAGTTGTTTATTTAAATCTTTGGAGTTTATGGGGACTCCATTTTTATTGTTATTTAAACCCGTTTCCGTATCTTTAAATGCAGTTTTTGGTTAAGTTGTTTAGTCTGGGTTGTAGTAATGGTTCTCCCACCGGAGGGTTAGTATGAGTTCCAATCATGATGATTTGGGTCGTGACAATGTGTTAATTAAACTACCAGATTTTTTCAAGTAGAACATCGGAAAATAAAATTTACTTTCGACAAGAAATGCTCGTAAAGTTCTTTCCACATCTATTTTGTAAGTTTTTATGATAGTAATTTTTAATATTCAAATGTCAAATTGAAGCATACCACCCTAAGAAGAACCTTATCACATCTACATCTTTATTTATTTTAATGTGATGTGATCTTTCTATAATGATTGACTGCTTGGTTATTTTTTTATTCATAGTAAATCTTTGATGCAATAGGATGTGAGGTCAAAAATATATTTTTATATTATTATTTGTCTCATATTTAGTATTTTTATTTATTCTTTTTGAGCAATTCATGAATTGTGCGTATTGTATATTTTATTTGTATGATTAAATTGATGTAAAGATGAAGAAATTTGGAGCTAAAACGAATTAAAGATTGAAGGTTAAAGAAGGAAATCAAGCAGACAACTTAATGGATTAAATTGAATTTCTATTTGTCTGCTGCCACGTGTCATTCAAAGAGGCAAAACGGCTCAAATTGTTGAGGGGGTTTTACACATACAATGAGGGAGGAATTCTAATTCCTTTTGTCCTCGGTTTTGGGTTCCTAATTTGATTTGAACTCAGTTTTTTTATTTAGGGTTTTCTACATCTATATATAGCCTATGAAAATAATTATAGGAGATCAATCATAGGGCATTAAATATAAAGTTGTCAATACTTTTTAGGATTCTTTTCTTCTTCTTTTCTTAGACATTAAGGACTCGTTTGGTAGGAGGTATTACATAGAATAGTCCATGGATTAAAATTTAATCCATCTAATACATTGTTTGGTTACATTATTTTTTTTATCCATGGATTGCTTATACATCATATATGGTCTTATTTTATCCCTAGTAAATGGAGGGATAACTAATCCAAGGTTTGTTAAACCTTGGATAAGACCCCTAAATGACAAAATTATCCCTTTATTCATTTTCCTAAATTTCTTTTGTAATTTAATTTTCTTTTTATTTATATTGCAATAATTATAAATGTTCTTTTTAATTCTCCAAATTCGTTTAGTGTAATTTAATGATTTCATTAATATTTTTTTCTCCTTTTTTTTTATTCAATGTAGTTCGTCGATTAACCACTTGAACTATTTTTTTAATAAGCTTTAGCTATTGAACAATATAAGTAGTCTTAAATCTATGTTAAGTTTAAGATATACTTGACCAACAAAAAAAGTGGTACATCATACCTCAAATATATATATATATATATATATATTTATATATATATATATATATAACTTAACTAGTATGTATGTATATATTTAACTTAACTAGTTAAATGAAATAGAAAATCCTAAAAAAAAATAATATTGTCCCACAACAACTTTGATTAATTATTATCCAGGTAAGGGACTTTGGTATAAAATTGTATAAGTATATTTTTAGATCTTCATTTTTGATAAGTTTAAACTCTTTTGTCAACATCCGGTTGCCATATACAATAATTATACAGATTAAAATTTGTAAAAATAAATAAATAAAGATTTAGCATATATTTTTTTTACTATGAATTTTATTCAACTGTTGCGTAGTATTAAATTCTTGTTATTAATTATGCACAAAAAAGAAAAAAAAATGTTTCAATTTATATAACACTCTTTTTCTTTGTTGTTATTTTCTAAAAAAAAATTACCGTAGTGTTATGGTCCGGTTATCTACCTTGACTCAATTACATGAAATAAACAATCTCATAATAACACAAGGGTATAATAGGAAAGAAATTTTTTGTAGAGTTTTAAATCAAACACAAGATTAAGTGGAAAGTAATGAACCAAACACTTGACAAAAAATAATCCCTGCACTACTAATCCCTGCATTACTAATCCCTGTGTTACTAATCCCTGCATTACTAATCCCTGCATTATCAATGTTTGTACCAAACGACCCCTAATAGCTAAAGACCCTTATTCTGGCGCTGTGGCTATGGATAATTGTTGAACATCGATTGTTTTGAATTAATATTGGTTATCGCTTAAATTACTTTTGTATTCTTGTTTTAATATTTTGTGCTTGATTACCATAGAGATAAATATATGTCTACTCTTAAACTCGGGAGACACTAAGGTAGATAGACCAAAGGATACAGAAAGCTTGATCTTCCATTAAATTGAGTTGATTTATGTTTAGGAGTGATGCCCGGACGAACAACTAGCTTGGTTACAAAACATGATGAAATATGAATGCTTGACAATTAGGACTGCCTATCACCGCTCAACGATGTAGTTAGACAACTAATTAGAGTAGGCGATTAGAGGTTGGGAGACCATGATCATAAAATCAACCCTGCAGTAATTTGATAACCGTAGTTAATTCATGCATGAAATGTGATACATGAAACCCTATACATGCTGCAACCCTGGAATTTTTCAAATCAGTGTAAGTAATTTTATTATTTCATTCATGCATTCTTTTCTTTACAAATAAAATTCAAACTCTTTTGTCACTCTTAAATGAATAATTAGACTAGTATAATTTATTAAAATAGTTAATTGACAAGTCCTTTGGATTCGATAATCCAGTTCTTTTAAGAGCCACTATATTACTTGTGTGACCACGTACACTTGCATGTGCAATTGGGAGCAACACAATACAATTAGTGTGAATTGGAGATATATATTTGTAAAATATACCCGAATTTGTAAAATATACCCGAGTACATTGCATGTATTTTTCTGTTGATTTTCATGTTATCTTTTTATGGACATGTTTCTTATCAGTTATTTTTGGGAAAGTCTAATGTGGATGGGTATATCACTGAATATTTTCTGAAATAGAAAATTTAGCGATATATAGAGCAAAATCAACAAGTTGTGTACCTTATATTTGCAGTGGATGTCCTTGATTTTGCTACCAAAACGAACTGCTCCACAGTCACTCTTCGGATCACTAGGAAACAAATGCTATATTTCACAAACTAAATGTCAACTTTTGTTTGTTGATTTTCTTCTGAAGAAAGAATGTTTTTCTTCTTTTTCAGTCCTTCTAGTTTCTGTTCACTTTTTTTTCTTCTTTTCTTCCTTTCCAGAGAAGCGTTAGATAAAACAATTTAAAAACATAGTTTCTTTACGTTGGAGCAATTACTTTGTAACTGTTCCTCCTTTTTTAAATTTGTAGTTTATCATTTATTTTAGAAAAAAAAATTGGGTCGGGTCGGGTCAAATCAAACCGGATCGGTTCATATGGGTGGCCCGTGACCCAAAATCTTACATCTCCCACTTCGCACATGGTGGACAAGACCCAAGCCAACACAACATCAACTAAATAGACTATTCATACGATAAATAGTTCGTACGACCTGTGACCATTAAAAGCTTACCATTAAGGTTTTACAAGCCCTACATAGAAATCCAATCACATGTGGAAGGAATTCACTACTTATATAAGAATACTATTACTCACAATATCTCAGACATCATTCACTACTTCAATAGTTATTTATTCGATCCCTCATCCTCTTAGAGAAGTTAACTCGAGTTCATGTTTAACTTTCTACACACAATTACACTCCATAATAATATGGTTAGTGCAATTGCCGACTTGTGTATATAAATTTATTAACCAATTAATTGTCTTTCCTTTCTACTCGAATCTATCTGTTCCTATTCAACTGCTTTCCTAGACATGCACTACATTTCCGAATAATTCATGATATTAGTAACATGCTAAAGTAGCAACATCGATTTAAACTTCAATAAACAACGAAAGGTCAAAGGGTGTTTCATTAAAAAGTCATTTTAACTTTTCGGGGTCGCACACAATGAAGAAGCAGGGAATATTCTTTCATTGACCCATTGGTCGCTTGACACACTGTCACAACCCAAGGGTATACCCTAGACGTACATGGCATATAAGACCTCGAGAGGCCCCATATAATCCACTTAGCATACATAGTCAAGATAATAGAAATAAAGAGATTTAAAAGAGTATTACAAACATAGAGTTTTATAAAACGAAGCGGAAGTCTAACAATGTCTGAAGCCATCTAGTACAAAGAGAACTTGGGACGTAGCTCGTACATCAAGTTCAAAACTAAAATGAAAAGACATAATGAAATATAGGTTTGGTCCTTGAAACTTGAGGCATCACCAATATTCAACTACTAAGAGATCCTAGACACGGTGATGCGAATCAGAATTGTCGGACCCTACATTTTAGGATAAGAAATGTAGGAAAGAGCATGCATTAGTACAAAAATGCATTAAGTATGATAGCCATGCATAAAAGTATGAAATCATTCTCAAAATGACATTTTCATGATATGCAAAGACCAAGTTAAAACATAAGATAAGAGGGTTAGAAAACATGAGTCGTAAAACATGGTTAATGCAAGTAAAATCATTTTTCAACACATGTGAGATACTTCTTGAAATAACCTTAGTTCATTATTGTGGGAATCAACCTTAAACGACAAAAAGACCATGTGAGCTATAACATGATCCCCGGTGTCTCCCATACCGAAAAGGGTTGTCCTACTTGCCAACGTAGGACCATGGTTGAGCTAAAGTGGATCCACTAGCTTTTTAATGTCTATCTAGACCACCATCCTATGGGGGCACATAGGTAATGGATAAAGAGATTGCTACTAGATATTCAGCCTTAACACAGCGGAGCTTCCATCTCAATATCCTCTCGGTGCTAAGCATAAATCCCACAGAATAGTTATTAAGTCTTCACTTATCTTATCATTAAGAGACATAGATAGTCATCACATGACTTATCATAGGATTGCTTCTTGGACCATGCATGAGAAAATCTTTCACCATCCATGGTCTTTCCATAATAACTTTTAAGGCCCATAATCATTCACTTCATGTTAGGATGCCCCTAATACTAATGGAAATAGTTTTGAAATCGTGGTCTCTAATCATTGCTGGCATATCTGGATACCATACTAATCAAGACCTAATTTAGGAAAATAGCCTGAAAAGCATTGATGGCAAATCTAGATGTCATTCATGTCATGTGGCCAAGCTTCATAGAGCATATAAACAATCTCATCTATAAGCTTTCTTGAGTCATAAACATACTTTCATGAATATGCTTTCTTTTCAATAATTCATAAGCCTCATCATCTCTTCAAAGTCAAAGCATCTTCAAATTCATTTAAATCTATTTCATAAAGAGAAGACATGCATATTTTCATAAATTCATCTTTCATAGTTCAAGACCCACATTATATCAACATAACTTAGAAAACATAGGTTATGCATGGGTTCATGGGAAATCAACTTAAAAACATGCAATTACTTCAATTCATGCATAAAAGTTCATAAGTCAATCAAATAAATCAACATTGAAAGGAACCCATGTCATAAAAGAAAAGCCTAACTTCAATTGGAGATTTCTAACTTGAAAATTTGAGAATTTAGGAACTCTATGGAGGAAAGGGCTCCATGGATGAAAACTATCATACCTTGATGCCAAAAGCTTGGAAGCAATGGAGGATTTGGAGGTTTGATCGTGAAATCCTAACTTTCTTCTTCAACTTCTAGAGAGAGAAATATTTAAGAGGAGGAGCTTGATCTTCTTTTAAGAATTTGAGAGAATGAATTAGGTTTGGGTGATTTGGGGGGTTTAAAATCATAATATAGGGCTTTGGGTAGAAGAAAAAAAGACATAGTATTGAGTTAAAACAATTAAGAAAAGACCCTACAACCCCTGACTTAAAACTGCTGAATTTGGTCACTGGAAGCCCAAAATGGGTCGTCTCATCACCACGACCCGTTTGAAGAAATTCCGCGTGGCAGGACTTTACTATTTTGAACATAACTTTCTACTCCGAACTTGGAATTAGGAAAACTTGGTGGCGTTGGGAAGAGGACCCAGAGATCTTTAATTTGATAGGTCACGAGTCACCTAATTCATTTTGTGCAAAATGATATGATTGTTTGAAGTTGAGCCTAAACTCTTAGTCTAATGAAAACCCTTCACGGACGACTTCATGGTCCCTGTGAAGCTGCATATGCTGTTTTGACGCCCATGACCCTTAACCAGTGGCTAGGGAGAAGCCCTACTTACTTTACCCTTTCACAACCACTTGTACGACCCGTCATCCTCACCACGGGCCGTCTAAGGGTCCGTGAAAGGGGGGACCTTTTGGGGCAAGTTCTTGAACATCTTCACGAGCACCAAAACGGGCAATGATCCTCTCCACGACTCATCTAGGTTTCCGTGGAGGGTCCCATGGTCCAGTTTTTGGCTCGTGACTTGCCCGCTTGACCATTTCTAGCCTTTTGTGAATTCGAGGTGTTACAATCTCCCCTTGGGAACATTTGTCCTCGAATGGAACTCAACTAGCACGAAAAGAGTAGGAGACAAACTAACAATCGAATCATTAATGCAACTTCATCAAAATTCACGTATCTAAGAAGGAACTCGACTCCAAACTAAATAATGTTCAAAACATCTTTTCATAAGGTCTATATGCAACTTATACTCAATGCACATAAGAATGAAGAAATAAATCAATGATACTAAATTATATTTTTGAAAATCAAAATTTTCATGAGCATGCATGCTTGAGGATGACTACGACACAAGAATCCTAAAGAGTGAACCATAAGGGCTAAAGCCTCAAGCTAGACTCGAAGATAGAAGGAAAGAGATAGGGATACTAAGAAGTCACATCGCCTCCAAACTTTCACTCACCTAACCATGACAAGGAACTCTTCTAAAATCAACATAGTTATACTCAAGCACCAATCATGAAACACACTATCTCCCCCTTTGGGAGCTAACCACACTAGTTCTTTTTCTTTCAAATCCATCTCCCTCAACCCAAGAAAAACACCAAAGTCTTTACAACCACTAAACCATTGATACAAGTAAACAACTGAAGAAGTTTCCACTACGATTTCAAGGACTCCTCTAAACACCATCTTCATACATGGAGTCTTACCATATCCAACGAAACACTCAATATTTAGCAAAACATAACCACAATCTAAAATACCTTAACTTACAAATTACCACAATCGGGGAACCCTCATGATCTTGTCGAGTTTGAAGAGCATAGAACCTATCTTTTTTTCGGCCACCACTAGGACCAGAGAAAGGGTAGGGTTGTGCCCGTCGATGATTATCTCCCTCTTTGCTAGAACCCGTAGGACATTTCCTTATCTTATAATCTATCTTTCCCAACCAAAACATGCATTTAAACCTGCTTGACACTTACCCTTATTTCTTCTCCCACACTCTTGACACTCGGGCCACATTTTCTCCATACCCTTACCTTGGGAACAATTAGCTCCATCTGACCTTGAATGTGAAGACTCACCATCCTCCCTTCTTACCCTCTTTGAATCCCTAGTTTTGTCCTTAAGCTTTTTTTCTCCTATTTGTTATGCATGAACCATCAAACGGGAGACATCCATCTCCTTAACAAGCATGGCAGTTAGGCATACTTTGACCACTAAGTCGGAAGCACCCAACACAAACTTACTCATCCTTGACCTTGGATCGACAACCATAGTTGGAACATATTTAAACAATTGCATAAATTTCAAATCATACTCCTTCGTACTCATATCTCCTTGGCGAAGGTTAATGAACTCGAGTACCTTTGTCTCTCATTGATGAGTCCACGATTTGGACTCATTTAGGGATTTATTTTAATAGATTTAGTCTCCTCAAATGCATATTTTATGCCAATAACTAATGTAAATCCTTGAATTTTAGGTATTTGGATTGAGGAACAAAGCATGGACACTATTGAGCAAAAAGGAACAAGGCAGCTGAAAGAACAAAGAAAACAAAGCCTGAGGATCGCCTAACCTAATGGGTGAGTCACCGAACGGCCATAATCTTGCCTAATGTTCCAGGGTGCCAAGCCCTGAAGGAGAAATTCAAGTCGGCGATAGAAATGAGCAGTCGGCGAGTCGCTGAACGATTCCGCGATGCTGTGCCATATCGCCCAAAGTTTCACAACTTGAAGATGCTGAAGGCCAAAGCAAAAAGGCGATGGAATGGACCAAAGGGCGGATTGCCGAGTGGATTGGCGATCCCGACTTATTGCACCGAATGGTTCTTCGCAGTACATTTTTTCAGGCGACTATAAATATGTTTTTAAATTATTAGTTTAGGATGCAGTTCATTTTTATTATTGAGATTATTAAGTTTTCAAGTTAGAGAGCTTAGAACTGAGTTTTAGAGACATTTTATCCTTAGGTTGGAAGATTTGAAGATTTCCATTTCTAAGAAATTGGAAGTTGGTGTTGAAGATTCTTCATCTTAGACCTTTTTAAAGACTATATCAATCCTACCTAGTTGATGGAAACACAACTTGGTAACAATTTTTACCTTTTTACTATGTCTAGCTAAAACCCAATTCTTGGGGTGTGATTATGTGATTATGGGTTGATTTAGCTGCTGGGTATTATTAATTGATAGTTTAAATGCTGTTTAAAAGTGATTTTGTTCAGTAATTGTGGTTGAAATTAATGGGTTGTAGTTGCAAATACAATCCTAACTTCGTGTTTTTGGCTTGTTCGAGAGAGAGGTTTTAAAACCAAAATTGTTGAAACGATGGTCTGTGGGTATTTGGTTGTCATGGGTTCATCTCGAGAGAGTGAACCCTAAACCCTTTTCCACACATTCAGCTCGAGAGAGTGAATGGACTAAAACAAATGTTGTTCTTAATTGCTACTTATTGGTGTTCGAGAGAAACCAATTTGATTCGAGATAAAATTGTTCGAGAGAAAGTTTACCCCCATTAAAGTCTAGTTTATTCACTGATTTACAGCTATTCACTATTTATTGCAATTACTTGATTGTCTACCTTAGCCCATAATCCAATCACATCCCAAGAATCCGTCTCTATACCTGTTATTTTCGTGTTATTTGTTGTTTTAGTTGATAATTGAAACCAAATCCCCCTAATAATTGACACTTCTATCAGCCCTAATTTGAACCCTATTTTTATTCGTAAATGTTTTGAGCTATGATTGACTTGAGCATATTTTTACTTGCCTATTGATTCTCAATTACGAACCACTCCCTTGGGACTCGACCCCAACTTACTTAGTTGGGTTGTATTACTACTTTAAGATAATTGGCATTTAGTATTGGATGAAGTATTCTGATACGTGAAATCAAAATGGCGCCGCTACCGGGTAGTGGTGTTATTTGAGAATTCTTAGTTAAGTTGAATTTTGTTCTTGTTAGGTATAATGATACTTACTTAATTTTAGTTTTGTTTTGCCTGTTTATATATTGAAACAAGAAGTATGAGTGTGAACGATAGCAATGGTATCCAAGTAGGCCATCAAGGTGAAATCAGAAACCTCAACGATGTCAACGAGCCTAATTCCAATGATCCTTATCTCATGGGTGGTATTGGTTCCATTCTCTTGCCTTCGGTCGAAGGGAATGCAGTGTTCCACATCACGAGTACTATGTTGCAACTCTTGCAATTAAAGGGGCTTTTCAGTGGTTTGGCTCATGAGGATCCCCATGAGCATATTAGAAATTTCGTGGATGTATGTGGATCGTTCTCCTTCAAAACATCTCCCAAGAGTCGGTCCTTCAAGCTTGTTCCCGTTCTCTTTGATGGGAGAGGCGTGCAAGTGGCTGGCTGAATTGCCACGTGAATCAATCACTTCGTTGGAGTAGTTGGTTACTGCATTTCAAGTGCGATATTTCCTTCCCTCGAAGATGATGACCCTTTGGGATAGCATTCAGAGCTTCAAGCGTCTAGAAGGTGAGCTAATTCATGAAACTTGGCTGCGATTCAATAAGTTGGTGTTTTAATGCCCAGCCCATGGCTTGCCTGATAACGTGTTGCTGTAGTAATTTTACCGGAGTCTTGACTCGGTAAATAAGGATGTTGCTGACCAACTTTCTCCGGGAGGTTTGATGCAGCAACCTTATGTGATAGCGACTTAGCTCTTGGATATCATGACTACCATAAACAGAGAGTGGTATACCCGTGAAGACTAGGTCTCCCCTCTCACGTTTAAAATAACCAAAGAGCAGATGTAGAAAGACCAAGAGAGACCAAAACATGGCCAAGATCATGACACAACTTGACATTTTGTCTAAAAATGTCATGGGAGCTGGTGCTCGAAGTGTCAATGCCATGGGTGTCGGGTGTGCTAATCCGGATGAGTCCAAGTTTGAGGCCTTGTATATTAAAGAGATGAATTTCCTAGCCAACTAGTGGTGGTTATCGTTCAAACTACCTGAGGTAGGGTGGTAACCAAGGGTGGAATAAGGATGAAGGTTGGAAGGATCATGATAGAGAATAGAGGGACCGTAATCCAAATTTGAAGGATGGGGAAAATGATAGGTATGTGCCTTTCCATGAGCGCCAAAAGCCAAAGGATTCGAAATGCGGCCGGTCTGAGGATATGGTTTCTCGTATCCTCAAAAAAGTTAAGGGGTTAGATAAGATCTTGAAAGAGATGAAAGAATACCTGTCGACCCTTAGCCAGACCGTCACCTCCCATTCAGTGTCGGTCAAACAGTTGGAGACCCAAATGGGTCATATCTCGTCTCATTTGAACTTGAGACATCAAGGGGGTTTGCCTAGTGATACTATGGCTAACCCCAAGAATAAGGTTTAAGTGTGGACTTGCGTCGTGCCACGACGTTAACTAAGGTGTTGGTTGGGAGGCAACCCAAGTTTTGTTTTCTTTCTTTTTAAGTTTGGATTAATGGTGTGGTGAATGTGCAGGTCAAAGTGTGGAAATTGGTTGAAAAGTGCAGGTTGGCGAGTTAAAGGTCCAGTTGGCGCATCGCCAAAGAGGTCGGCGACCCTGACCCAGTCCACCGTTGGACTCAAGAAAATTTTACATTGGAGTCTGTAAAACTCGGCGAGCCTAGGAAATTATCGGCGAGTCGCTGACAAGGTCGGCGATCGCGACCTAAACCGGCATTTGGACCCCCATATCAACTGAGGGTCTTGTAAAACTCGGTGAGGAAAGTGACCACTCGGTGTGACATCGAGTGAATCGGTGAGCATGACTAATGTCGCCGAATGGGCGAGAACTGGACGGTTTCTTAAAAGGCCAAAGGTTTAAACTTCCAACTCATTCCCTCACTTTTGAACTTCCCAAACTCATTCCCATTAGTTTCTATATTTTTGCATTTTTAGAGTATTTTAGTCGTTGATTTGTGCTCGGATTGGGATTTCTTTGCCGCCTAGCATTTCAGTCTTATTTTAATCGGCATTAAAGGTTGGTTTTTCTGAACCCTGAGTTTATCTTTATCGAATTTGTACTCTTATCCAAATAATTTTATCTTGTTGAAGTGTGCTGGGCTTCTCTAATAGGATTAGTATATTTGAATGCCTGTTTTAATTTGATTATCTTACCCGTAGTGTTTAGAATGTTGAAATCCCGTATTTTGGTGCCTTAAAATTGATTAAATCTTGTGGGGTTGTGCTTGCATGTTGTTGGGTCTAGTCGGGTGAAGTCTAAGTAACCCGTAGTTGTGCCAAATGATGTAATTTACCCAATGATAGAGCGGGTGACGTCATTCTTAAGGGCAAAAGTCGTCAAATGGCCAAATTTGGCAATACCGAGAGAAGTATGGATATCTGAGGGTAATGGGTGTTATGGTATTGCTTTAATTTGATAGGTGCATGTTTTGATTTGATTTTCGGGGGTTGCGGGGTTGAATTGGAGAAGTTGGGTTGAATGTAAGCACGTTGGGTCGTTTAACGAGCTGGGTCGAGCTCGTTGAACCACTTGACGATTCACCGAAGTTCCCCATCTAGCCTTTAATTTCATTCTATAATTGAAGTTCAACTCTGTAACTTTCGGCGAGAAGCTTGAGGTCGCCGATGACATTCGGTGACTCACCGAAAGTCTTTTTGATCGCCTTTTGTCTGCACCATTGTTGCTTAAATTGCACTGTAACTTTTGGCGAGATAATCCTTGCTCGCTGAATGATGTGGGCGATTTACCGAAAGGCCTCCCCATCATCAACTTTTCAAATTTTTCTAAGAATTTTGAGCCAATCCTTTTGGCGAGATCGATCTAGCTCGCTAAAGTGATTCGACTAATCGTCGACCTGCTCGGCAAGTCTGTTTACAACTATTTTGCTGTACCTTTGATTGAAATGTTTCTATCTTTTTCCTAATGTTTTGCAGACATGGCTTGAAAAAGGTTGTAGGTATAAACATGCCACCCCATCAAAAGGCTAAGGAGATAACACTAAAAGAGGATGCAGTTTCATCCAGGACCAAAGCCACCAAACTTCCCACATCTGGTGGGAGGGAAAGGCAAAGGAAAAACACCAGCGTCATCGGAGGCAAGTTTCGATAGCCATAGGATCTATGAAACATACCTCACCACTTCTGAGAGTGAGTATGAGCATCAGGAGCCTCAGACTGTAGCTTCTGACGATGATGAGCTGGTAGTAGCACAAAGGGTATAAATGCATTCAAAAAGAATGAATGATCCGTCTAGGATCAGAACTCCTCAGCCCACCACTTCTTCTCCTCTAGTTCCAGAGCAGGCTCTAGTCCTAGCACCTCATGTATAGAGTCCTCCTCCCAAGTCGATGAACAGATTAAAGACTGAGGGGCTGAGGATGATTATTAAGGAGAAACGTTTGTCCATGGATGGGGTCGTTGATAGGTACCCAGAGATTATTAGTTGTTTGAAGTCTCATAAGTTCTAGATTTTTACAAAGCCCCGTGACCCGTACATACCAAGCTTGGTCTGAGAGTTCTACAATGCTATAATACATTGGTACCACAAGAGAAGAAGCCGAAAACTAAATTCAAGCCAGTTGACTACGTAGTTCTTTGGGCTAAGAAAATGTAGTGTGATTTTATTGCCATTAACGCAATATTAGAATGTACTACGAGGCTTGAGGATGACTGTCTCCACAAGATCAGGATGATGACTTTGGAGAACATGAAGAAGTGGCTGGCTCCGTTGATATCAGACGGCACTCCCAAGTGGCTTGAGTTTGGAGCAACTATTGAAAAGAAGGACCTCAATGTGGCAATGAGGTATTGGTTTAGCTTCATCAGCAACATGATCATGCCCTCCAAAATGAGTTTATTCTTCTGCACGCCAAAGCAGCCTGTTTAGGCTATCTCATTAAGGGGACAAGGCTAAACTTAGGGATGATCATCGCAAAGAAAATGCTCATGCGGGCCAAGCAGCGCCATATCTTACTTCCCATTTCGGTATTGATCACCGAGCTGTGAAGATAGGCTCGAGTTCCTAGAGATGCAAAGAAGGATGTGGAAGTGATTCCCATATCCTCTACTGATATTCGGAGGATTGAGGCAAAATATTTAAAGGATCAAGCTGAGAAGAAGAAGGCAGCCCCGGTGGACTCTTCCCCGGATGTAGACACAAACTCACTACCTGTAGAGGCATCTTTCCCTACTCTGGCCCCTGAGACTTCAGGTATATCTACTGCTTCTCCTTCTAACACTCCAGGTTTTTCTTCTGCTACACTGCCTCCTAGACCTGCTGCTGCTACTGTTTCTCGGACCCCGCTTACCCAGGCTTCATTACTCCAGATGGGGTAGCTTACCCATTTTACCGATCGTCGGGCTGCCAGGCTCGAGGCCTCTATTCTGGGCATGATTCAGACTGCCTTGGCTAATGCTGTGACACCATTGAGTGCTACCATTGACGCTCTTGCGGCTAGGATAGGGGTGTGTGAGAGTGGCCAAGGGGCTACCGAGAAGGTGACGACTTTAAAAACCGTTATTGCTGTGTTGAGAAGCAATGTGGATCAGCTGAAGTCCACCAACATGACCATGATTTTCGTGACGGTGGAGATGCCAGATGTGATAGATATGCCTTCGGCTACCACCAGAGATGAGGTTAGAATTGAGGAGACAACTTATCCCGAGTCTGAGGCGGAGACTGATGAGGAGATGCTTGAGGTGGGTGAGGAAGCTTCGTATGGGGGACTTACTGAGACCGAGGAGGCCATGGTAGATGCAGCTGTTCAAGCTTCTTTGGTGGATACACCCTTGGCTGATCCTAGTGCAACTGTTGGTCCTTCTGAGGTGATTCCGGGCATTGATGCCCAAGTTCTGATTGATGCACCGGGCACTGATGCCTAGACAGATGGAGCGACTGTGTAGACATTACCCCTTCTTTACCTCCCTCTCTGTCTTTCTTTATTCTGACTTTTAGATTATTTTGTTTGCATTTGAGGACAAATGATTTTATTTGTGGTGGGGTGAGGCCCACCTTTTGTGACCTTTTGTGACTCTCTTGTTTTGTGTATATATTTGGGTTTTGAGCTATAATTGTGTGTTACACTATTTTTGTGGATGATTAAGCTTGTGGCTCCTTGTTTTTAATTGTAAATGATTTTTGGACCCTTCCAAAAAAAAATGTACCACCCCTTGTTTATGTTTGAATGTGGTTGTTCTCTTGCAAATTTGAGTATCGGTCTTGATCAATACCAATGACTTGAATAGTGCTCATAATCGAACAAAAATGAATGTGTGGCTACGATGAGGCCAAATGGAGTTGCATAGACAATATGTAAACTCTTTGCATCTCATTGTGACTAGCTAAGTATCAAATTGAGTCTCTTGTGATGAACATTGGACACTAGCAAAAGTGTGGAGTCTTTTTTGATATTGGTGTCTATGCCTTGTGTGATGAGCTTACCGTGAACCATGTGTGATGACACCTAGAATATGCCCCGTTGGTCCGGTTGACTAAGTGATGCAATCTCTTGATATGATCTTAGGCGACTTTGAAGAGTGAAACAATTTGACATTATACCTCTTTTGTTGCCTACCTTGTGAGTGTGTGAACCCCGTTTGAACACCCTTTGAGCCTTAGCCTTTTCTTGGAAGAAACTTGATAAAAATGTGACCTTTCTTGACCCATTACCCATAATTCTCATGATTTGTGGTTTGTGTGAATAGCCAACTTAGGCCAAAAGCCTAAGTTCGGGGTGTGGTGAAAAGAGAAGGTAAATCAAGAAGTGCAAGAAAGTCCCCTTTGACCCATGGGTTTGAGAAAGATGGAACCCCTCCATATTAAAAAAAAGAAAAAAAGAATGAAAACAAAAATAAAAAAATGAAAAAGTTGTGAAAGTGTAAAAAAAATGGGGTGTCCAAGCAATCCATTGAAAGTGAAGAATGAGTGACTTTTGAGCTTGAATGAGAATGATAAAGAAGAGGAAAAAAAGTGTTGTGCACACCACACTTCATGAGGATAGAAGTCACTAAGCCTAAATGACCATATCTTTACACTCAGCCCCATTAGAAGCCTTTAAAAGACCTTTTTGATCTTTATTGAGCTGAAGCAAGTGTTGATTGGAAAATACAGGCAAACTTATAGGTGAAATCATGCATTGTGCTCATCTTTGTGAGTGTGAGCGTTGCATTTGATTTCGGAGCTTTAAATTGTGAACCGTTGTGTGTAAATATGGAATCATTCTTTGTGTGAGGGAATTTGAGTACCTTTGTTGAGCTTGAACTTGTATTTGAAACAAGTATTGTGAGCTTGAGATTCTTTGATAATGGTAAGTCACAACTTGAATCTTTGAGTGCACAATTGATCCTTGCATGAGTAGGTTGAGTCTTTTTGTGTGCATTCATGATTGAGTTTTGCGTAGCATTATTTAAGACATCCTTTTTGAACTGCTGAACTTAAGTTTTACTTGAGGACAAACAAAAGTTTAAGTTGGGGGTGTTGATGAGTCCACGATTTGGACTCATTTAGGGGTTTATTTTAATAGATTTAGTGTCCTCAAACTCATATTTTTTGCCAATAACTGATGTAAATCCTTGAATTTCAGGTATTTGGATTAAGGAACAAAGCATGGACACTATTGAGCAAAAATGAACAAAGCAGCTGAAAGAACGAAGAAAAGAAAGCTTGAGGATCGCCTAACCGAATGGGTGAGTCGCTGAACGGTCATGGTCTCGCCTAATGTTCCAGTGTGCCAAGCCATGAAGGAGAAATTCAAGTCGGCGATAGAAATGAGCAGTCGACGAGTCGCCGAACGATTCTGCGATGCAGTGCCATATCGCCCAAAGTTTCAGAACTTGAAGATGCTGAAGGCCAAAGCAAAAAGGCGATGGAATGGACCAAAGTGCGGATCGCCGAATGGATCGGTGATCCCGACTTATTACGCCGAATGGTCCTTTGCTGCATATTTTTGGGCGACTAGAAATACGTTTTTAAATTCTTTGTTTAGGATGCAGTTTATTTTTATTATTGAGATTATTAAGTTTTCAAGTTAGAGAGCTTAGAACTGAGTTTTAGAGACATTTTTTCCTTAGCTTTGAAGATTTGAAGATTTCCATTTCTAAGAAATTTGAAGTGGGTGTTGAGGATTCTTCATCTTAGATCTTTGTAAAGACTATATCAATCCTACCCAGTTGATGGAAACACAACTTGGTAACGATTTTCACCTTTTTACTATGTCTAGCTAAAACCCCAATTTTTGGAGTGTGATTATGTGATTATGGGTTGATTTAGCTGTTGTGTATTGTTAATTGGTAGTTAAATGCTGTTTAAAAGTGATTTCGTTCAGTAATTGTGGTTGAAATTAATGGGTTGTAGTTGCAAATACAATCCTAACTTCGTGTTTTTGGCTTGTTCGAGAGAAAGGTTTTAAAACCAAAATTGCTGAAACAATGGTTTGTGGGTATTGGGTTGTCATTGGTTCAGCTCGAGCGAGTGAACCCTAAACCCTTTTCCACAAATTCAGATCGAGAGAGTGAATGGACTAAAACAAATGTTGTTCTTAATTGCTGCTTATTGGTGTTCGAGAGAAACCAATTTGATTCGGGATAAATTGTTCGAGAGAAAGTTTACCCCCATTAAAGTCTAGCTTATTCACTGATTTACAACTAATCACTATTAATTGCAATTATCCGATTGTCTACCTTAGCCCATAATCCAATCACATCCCAAAAACATGTCTTTATACTTGTTATTTTCGTGTTATTTGCTGTTTTAGTTGATAATTGAAATCAAATCCCTCTAATGCTTGACACTTGTGTCACCCTTAATTTGAACAATGTTTTTATTCGTAAATGTTTTTAGCTATGATTGACTTGAGTATATTCTTAGTTGCCTATTGATTCCCAATTACGAACCACTCCCTTGGGACTCGACCCCAACTCACTTAGTTGGGTTATATTACTACTTTACGATCGTTGGCACTTAGTATTGGATGAAGTGTCCTGATACATGAAATCACCCATCTCAAGGGGAAAGAACCTATCATGAAAAGCAACCTTAAATTTCTACCAATCAAGAGGACCTTCATCTACCGCCCTTTCTTCTTTCCATTGGGTTAACCAAACTTGAGAAACACCCTTAAGTTGATAAGCGGCCAATTCCGCCTTTTCTACCGGTGTCACTCCCTTCATCATCAACACCTTATACACTTCATCAATGAACTCTTAATGATCTTCCTCAAAGTTAGACCCATGAAATTTTGGACGATTCATTCTAATAAAGTGTCTTACCCTTGTTGCCGCCGTACACACCTTTGGGTTCACGGGAGCCACAACTTCTCTATTTTGCTTGAGCCATCATAGCTCGGGCCAATGCATGAAATGTGTCTCGAAACTCATCATTAGTCACTGGCTCGGCCAAAGGGTTGACCAGCATTTGGGGAACCTCTTGTCTCACATTTTCATGAACATTCCTATTCCTTCTCACAGGATTCCTTAGTGAAGGCATATTCTGAAAAATCATAAATAGGGGTTAGGAGAGGATGACACCTAGAGTTACACTCTATCGCATGACTTTAGAGTAACGAAAGAAGTGGAACTTCCTAAACACCTAATAGTCTCTCATTCATAAATGTGGCACGCTTCATACTTATGAGATATCTTAGGACCTTTCTAAACCTTGTGATCTGATACCAAGTTTTTCACGATCTAAGGGTATACCCTAGACGTGACATGGCACAAATGACCCTAATAAACCCCATACACACCACTTAGCACACATAGTCAAGATAATATAAATCAAGAGATTTAAAAGAACAATGCAAACATAGAGTTTTATAAAACGAAGCGAAAGTCTAACAATGTCTCAAGTCATCTAGTACAAAAGAGAACTCGAGACGTAACTCGTACATCAAGTTTAAACTAAATTTAAAAGACATAGTGAAATAAAGTCCTAGTCCTCGAATCATAGGGCCTCACCAATCTTAAATCATCAACTACTAAAAGATCATAGCCATGGAGGTGCGAATCAGAATCGTCAGACCCTTCATTTTATGATAAGAAATGTAGGTAAGAGTATGCGTTAGTACAAAAATTCACTAAGTATGATAGCCATGCATAAAAGTATGAAATCACGCTAAAAATGACATTTTCATGATATGCAAACACTAAGTTAAGACATAAGATAACGGGGTTAGAAAACATGAGTTGTAAAACATGGTTAATGCAAGTAAAATCATCTTTGAACACATGTGAGATACTTCTTGAAGTAACCTTAGTTCATTATTGTGGGACTTAGCCTTAATCGACATATAGACCATGTGAGCTATAACATGATCTCCCGGTGTCTCCCACATCGAAAATGGTTGTCCTATTTGCCAATGTAGGACCATGGTTGAGCTAAAGTGATCCACTAGCTAATTTCTATCTATACCATCATCCTATGGGGGCACTTAGGTAAGGGATAAGGAGATTGCTACTAGAAACTCAGCCTCAACACGACAGAGCTTCCATCTCAATATCCTTTCGTTGCTAAGCATAAATCCCACATAATAGCTATTAAGTCTTGACTTATCTTATCATTAAGAGACATGGGTAGTCTCCACATGCCTTATAATATGATTTCTCCTTAGGCCATGCGTGAGAAAACATTTCACCATCCATGATCTTTTCATAATAGCTTTTAAGGCCTATAGTCATTCACTTTATTCTAGAGATGCCCCTAATACTAATAGAAATAATCTTGAAATCGTGGTCTCTAATCATTGATGGCATATCCGAATAACATACTAATCAAGACCTTATTTAGGAAAATAGCCCGAAAAGCATTGAGGGAAAAATCTAGATGTCATTCATGTCATGTGGCCAAGCTTCATAGAGCATATAGACAATCTCATCTATAAGCTTTCTTGAGTCATAAGCATACTTTCATGAACATGCTTTGTTTTCAATAATTCATAAGAATTATTATGTCTTCAAAGTCAAAGCATCTTCAAATTCACTTAAATCTCTTTCATAAAGAGAAGACATGCATATTTTCATAAATTCATCTTTCATAGTTCAATACCACATTATGACAACATAGCTTAGAAAACATAGGTTATGCATGAGTTCATGGGAAATCGACTTAAAAACATGGAATTACTTTAATTCATGCATAACATTTCATAAATCAATCAAATAAATCAAAATTGAAATGAACCCATGACATGGAAGAAAACCCTAACTTCAATTGGAGATTTCTAACTTCAAAATTGGAGAATTTTGTAAATCCATGGAGGAAAGGGCTCCATAGATGAAAACTATCATAACTTGATGTCAAAAGCTTGGAAGCAATGGAGGATTTAGAGGCTTGATCTTGAAACCTTATCTTTCTTCTTCAACTTCTAGAGAGAGAAATATTTAAGAGGAGGAGCTTGATCTTCTTTTGAGAATTTGAGAGAATGAATTGGGTTTGGGTGTTTAAAATCATTATATAACCTTGAAGTCATAAATCATATTCAAGGTAGAGTTAAGAGCTAAGTTTTGAGAGTTTTTTCGAGTCTTTTTGAGAAGTCTTTTACATTGTTTTAAAACTTATTTTAAAACTTGAGTACTTGAGTATGAGGATGAGTAAAGTTGAGTTCATTTTTTTTCAAAATGAATATATGGGAACTAAGTATCCCAAGAGTAAATGTTTTCTCATTTTAAAAGAGGAGGAAACTGAGATTTCCAAATGAGTTATGAGGAGTTTTGAGCACTATCTCTTTTTAGAGAAATCTTTTGAGTAATAATCTCAAAGTTGAGGATGAGGAAATGTTTTCTTTAAAATATGTGAGCTAAGTTTTATTTTGGGAGTATTATTGAGCACCGATATGGGGGAGAGTTTAAACAACTCACAACCCATAAACCATGTAGCCAAGATGGATATAAAGGGTCATACTTTTTAGATGATTCATTATTGCTTTTAAGCATAGACTAGTGGATCCACTTAGTTGAGGATTTCTATACCCCGGCAAGGTATAGGACAGTTCTGGTAGCGTGGGTGAGACACTGTATCATCACTTAGCTCATAGTGATGGTTGTCGGTTAGAGAATCTTCCAAACAGAGTTTATTTTGTATTTTTTACATACAAACTGAGTTATATTGTATTTTTCAATACATTGAGTTGCTATCTACTATTTTTAAAAGCTTTTTTTTATATTGCATTTTTATCACTGCTTTATCTTGAAATGAGTTGAGATTGAGTTGAGTTGAGACGAGGTAAATTGTTTCTTCAGTTCCAGTTCAAACTTATGTCATGCTTTAGTTTTCCCCTTACATGCTTGTACATTCCATGTACTGACGCTATTTGGCCTGCATCTTTCATGATGCATCAACTAGCGCTTCGTTGATCTAGTTGAGTTCCAGATTTTATCGGTGAGCTTTCTTGCTTCCGAAGGATCCCTTCTTTACTTTCCAATATTTCAATTTGTTAGGATGATCAGGGGTTTTGTCCCGACATCCTCTTAGTATTAGAGGTTTCATAGATAGATAGACAGTATTAGTTCATGAGTCTTTACATTTTCGGTGTTTAATGTTTAAAGACTTGAGTTGCCACTTTTGGCTGGTGAATGTTTTATTTCTAAGATATTCTGAGTTTACTTTTTAGACAGTTGAGTAAAGTTACTTTTTAAAAAGTTCTTTTATTTTTTGAGTAAGTCTTCCACTGAGAGTTGAGCCAGGCCAATGGCTTGCTTGGGGCCAGCAATGGTTCTCGAGTGTCGGCCACGTCCAGGGTGTAGGCTCGGGGTATGACACTTCCCCTTCTTACCAAATCTCATAACACCCTTCAAGGGTGAAATCTTCAAATAAAGGCTTCAAACCATTCAATAGGAGATTTACATCTTCTCCCATAAACAACCTCATAAAAGTCATCTGGATGCTAGAGTGATAATTGTTATTGTAAGGAAACTCAATGGGAGGTAAATGATCATCCTAATTACCCTTGAAATCGATCATACACGCCCTCAACGTATCCTCCAATGTG
Source organism: Solanum verrucosum (assembly GCF_900185275.1). Taxonomy (NCBI): domain Eukaryota; kingdom Viridiplantae; phylum Streptophyta; class Magnoliopsida; order Solanales; family Solanaceae; genus Solanum; species Solanum verrucosum. Next base: position 690,018 of record NW_026020207.1, on the reverse strand, counting down.
TGAATCGTATGCTCTTCTTGACCATCCGTTTGAGAATGGAAAGCAGTACTAAGGTTCACCTTCGAACCCAAACCTTTCTGGAAAGACTTCCAAAATTCTTCATTTTCTCCTTATAAAGGACTGAACTTTCATATGCTCTCAACCGAAATTCTTCCAATTCATGAAGTTGATTTACTCGCCCTTTCGAAGAATTCTCCCAATTCAGATTTAACGCCTTTAACGCCCATAGTGCCTTTTGTTCAAGCTTGACTGGCAAGTGACAAGATTCACCAAATACCAACTGATATGGTGACATGCCAATTGGTGTTTTGAAAGCGGTGCGATACGCCCAAAGCGCATCACCAAGCTTTTGAGACAAATTCGTCTGATTTGCATTCACTGTTTTCGCAAGAATACCCTTGATCTCTCGATTTGAAACCTCAACTTTGCCTCTTGTTTGTGGATGTAGGGTGTTGCGACTTTGTCTTTGCTTTTGTATTTTCTTAACGACAAAGAAAACATCTGGTTGCAAAATTGAGACCCTCCATCACTAATAATAGCACGCGGGGTACCAAACCTTAAAAAATGTAGCGCTTTAAGAATTGTACACCACTCTTGCCCTCATTGTTGGGAAAAGCTATATATTCCACCCATTTTGAAACATAATCAACTGCTACCAGAATGTACTTGTTTTCGTATGAGCTCACAAACGGACCCATGAAATCTATTCCCCAAAAATCAAACAATTCATAGGATGGGATTAAGAGGTATCTCATGCTTTCTTGATGTCCCCTCCTTGATTTTGGGATTATGTGTATTGTTTAACAAAGCCATGTGCATCTTGGTATAGTCATGGCCAATACTAGCCACTTTGAAGCACCTTAGCGGCTGTTCTCACTCCGCTATGATGTCCACCGATAGGCGAAGCGTGGAAAGCATTGAGAATTGCATTGACTTCCTCTTTTGGTACACATCTTCGAATGATCTGATCTACACATTCTTTGATATATATATGTTTCATCCCAAAAATACCTATTTACATTGAACACGAATCTCTTTTGTTGATAGAAGTTTAGGCCCTAGGGTATTATTCCACACACTACATAGTTGGCAAAGTCAGCATACCAAGGTGAGTTTCCTTGGGTCACCCTCATCACTGTTTCGTCAGGAAATTCCTCCATAATGTCCCTCTCATTGCAATCAACTAGGTTGGTTTCTAACTGAGATAGATGATCTGCCACTTGGTTTTCACATCCCTTCTGATCCTTCACTTCGAAATAAAATTCTTGCAACAACAACATCCACTGAATCAATCTTGGCTTTACATCTTTCTTGGCCATCAAATATCTAATTGCAGCATGATCCGTGTGCACCACTACTTTAGTTTCCAACAAATATGCTCGGAATATCTCAAATACATACACTACTGACTAGCAACTCTTGCTCCGTGACCGTACATTTCTTTTGAGCCACGTTTAGTGTTTTACTTGCATAATAAACCAGATGGAATAGTTTCTCTTTTCTTTGACCAAGAACAACCCCCAAAGAAATACCACTAGCATCACACATGAGTTCAAACGGGATGCTCCAATCAGGAGCAACAATGATTGGGGCTGGCACCAATTTTTCTTCAAGCACAAGAACGCTTTGAGGCAAGCGTCATCTTAATGGAAGGTTGATTCCTTCTCTAGAAATATACAAAGAGGGTGAGCTATTTCGGAAACATAATTGATAAACCACCCGTAGAAACCCGCCTGACCTAGAAAACTCGTCACACCTTTCACCGAAATACGAGGATGGATCTTTTCAATGACCTCGACCTTTGCTTGATCTACTTACATTCCTTCACTTAAAATTTTATGCCCCAAAACTATTCCCTCTTTTACCATGAAATGACACTTCTCCTAATTTAGAACTAGGTTGGTTTCCACGCACCTTTGTAGAACCTGCCCAAGATGTTCAAGACATGTTTCAAAAGAATCACCAACGACTAAAAAATCGTCCATGAATACCTCCATTGAGTCCTCCACCATAACTGTAAAAATTGAAAGCATACAACGTTGAAATGTTGTCGGAGCATTGCATAGCCCAAACGGTATCCTATTGAATGCAAAAGTCCCATAGGAGCACGTAAACGTGGTTTTCTCTTGATCTTCCAGTGTAATAGAAATTTGGTTGTATCCGAAATAGCCATCTCGAAAACAATACCATCCATGTCCCACAAGCCTATCAAGTATTTAGTCCATAAATGGTATTTGAAAGCGATCTTTCTCGATCCATGCATTCAATTTCTGGTAATCCATACATACTCGCCACTCGATGACCGCCCTCATAGGTACAAGTTCTCTTTTTTCATTTGCAATCATTGTGATGCCTCCCTTCTTCGGTACATATTGTATGGGACTTACCCATTTACTGTCTGTAATAGGATATACCACTCCCGCGTCTAGCCACTTGATGATTTCTTTCTTTACCACCTCTTGCATAGGAGGATTCAACCTTCTTTGATGCTCAACACTTGGTTTGAATTCACTATGAAATTGGATTTTATGAGTGAAAATACCAGGGGGGAATCCTTACAATATCAGAAATTGTCCACCCGATGGCCTTAATATACCGTTTTAACACCTCAATAAGCAATTTAACTTGCCAATCAAGAAAGTCTGTTGTGATGATGACAAGCAAGGTGTTGTTCGCTCCCAGAAATACATACCAAAGATGAGATGGTAGCACTTTCAATTCAAACTTTTGGGGTTCTTCCGTGAAGGGTTTTGTAGGGGGGAGGGGTTCTCAATTTTTAGAGCAATATCGAGCTTCAATGTATTTTTATAATAAGCACCTAATCCCATTAGAGCAGCCACAACTTCATCATACCATTGGACCTCTTCCTCATCATAATTTGAAAGGATCACAACAAGGGGTTCACCCATACACAACATCTCACTAACACTAGCCACTGCTTCGTCAATCACATCGATTGTTGAGACCACATGAATATCACTAGGCTGCTTCATTGATTTGCACATATTAAAAGTAACTTCCTCATCATTCACTCAAAACTTTAACTCACCACTTTCAACATCCACGAGAGCTTTTCCGGTTGCCAAAAATGGCCTAACCAAAATAATAGGCCCTTCGGTATCAATTTCGCAATCCAAAATGACAAAGTTGGCTGGAAATTTGAATCTATCCACTTTCACCAAAATATAGTAGAGTATGTCAATGGGATGTTTGATAAAATGATCAGCCATAAGGAGCCGCATTGCTGTCAACTTAGTTACACCCAATCCAAGCTGTTTTTAAATGGCATATGACATCAAGTTAATACTAGCCCCCAAATCACATAATGCTTTGGAAAATTGAAACATACCAATAGTGCAACGGATGGTAAACGCCCCCGGATCAGTTTTCTTTTTAACCACATTGCTAGTCATGATATCACTACAGCTGTGAGACACTTCAAATGTTTCAAAATCCATGCTCCTTTTCTTAGTGACCAACTCTTTCATGAACTTGGTGTAACCGGGAATTTCCAACAATGCTCCACCAAAGGAAGATTTATCAACAAGGTTTTAAACACGGAGATAAAATTCTTGAACCTTTCATCCTCATCCCACTTTTTGAGTCTCTGAGGAAATGGTGGATTGATTTTGGGAAATGCTTTTATCGGTTTTGAAGATTTGGCAGCCCCTTCCCTAGGTGTTTGGAATTCCTCGGTGATGTTTTGTTGTGGAGTTTCTTCAACATCTATTGGTGTCATTTTTCGGTACTTAGTTGGACTCCTCTACATCAATGGTGACTTCCTTTTCCTTACTAGAATTTGCCTCACTACTCACTTTCACATCACCACCTGCTACCTTCCCACTCCGCGTTAATACTACTAAGAAATTTTCATGATCATCTTCTAAATTCACCACATCTTCATTTGCACACCTCTCTAATGGCTTGGATTCCATTTGGGCAGAAAGTTGATTCATCTACCATTCTAGTTGCCTGATAGATTCTGAGTGAGAATTTACTTTGTCATTCAAGGACGAGAAGTCAGCTTTCATTTCTTTAAGCATGTCGTCTGATCCTTCAACCTTATTCAGAATTTGGGCTAGCATCTCATCCCCCCAACAACTTTTGGAACTGTCTCTAGACCTTGTGCTGCCACTCCTTGGCGTATAATATTCATCATAGTTACCTAGATCTTGTTTGTATCTTCTCCTTCCATTTCCACCAAACGTGTTCCAACCTTGAGTCTCACCAGACCTTAAGGAGTCCGGGCAAGAACCCTCCTCTAAACTTGACACCCTTTTCACCTCATTGTTTTTTAAAAAATACTCCCCAGGACCTGTCGTTAAGCAACACCATTTGAGACATCATCTTGGCTATGTTTTCATCCCGTTCTTGGTTTTTCTCCACTCTCTCTTTTGTCATCCCAAAATTCAATGAAGACACCTGGTCTTCTTTAGTGTACCATGCGCTATTGATCTTTATCATTTCATCAAGAAGAGTAGAAGCTATAGCGAACGGTTGTTGCATGATTCCTCATAGAACAAGCTGGTCCTCTACCTCTTTATTAACTGAATCGAGGCTCCGGTAAAAGTATTGCAAGAACATATTGTTCGGGAGTCCATGGGTCGGATATTTGAGCAGCAATTTCTGAAACCTCAGCCATGTTTCATGAATAGGCTCCCCATCTACTCACTTAAAATTTTGAATGTGGTCCCTCAATTTCACCATCTTTGAGGGAGGAAAAAACTTTACATAAAATGCTTCAGTGAATTCCTCCCACGATGTGATTGATCTTCTTGGAACCTCGGCTAGCCATTTCGTTTCTTCCCCTGTTAGAGAGAAAGGAAACAAGTGAAGTCGAACCGAGCCTACAAACAAAGCTTTCATTTGCAACAACTTTAAAATCGTTCTTGTCACGTGAAAAACCGCATTTCCCATGACTGGAGGCAACCAGATAGCACCTACGCCACCCAACTATATTTCATTTACATCGTTCAAGTTTCTAATGTCATCATTGTGTCCAAGTTGGCTAACGTTGTTTTCGTTGACACTTATTTTGTCACCTGTTCAAAGACAATAAACAACAAACAACAAACAAAAGTAAATTGGATTCAATTACAACACAAAAAGATCACAATCAAATTTCAATAAGAGAATTCTAAACACCACTCCCCGGCAGTGGTGACATTTTTGATTATGCTCAACTACTCTTCATCCAATTCTAAGTGTAGGCGGTCACAATCAAGTATAAATCCAATGAACAGTTGGCTTCGATCCCACAGGGAGTGAGATGGAATGGAATTAAGTTATGAAGTAAACAACATGCTCTAGTCGTTTGTAGAAGTAAACATTATCAAAACTATTAAAGTAAATTGAAATGGTTGACAACTAGTGTCGAATGAGGGGGTTTAGTGGAAATTAACAACTACAAAAATAGGGTAGTAATCAAGTAGAGAGGTATTCTCGGGGATGTGATCGATGAATTACTAATTTCGCTATATGGGTGATTCTAATTTAATAACAAACGCTGAATCTTAATGGGTAGTCTAGGCTTTGACTATGGTAGCCATCTCTCGATCAACTAACACGATTCAGGCGAGTTCTCTCGAACCTCGACAAGCATAACAATATGATCAGCCCAAGACTCTACTCTCTTGAGCTTGATTGATAGGATTGAATTTAGATTCACTCTCTCAAGCTGAATCAATGATAACCCAATCACTACAATCATCAATCAATAACCTTAATTATAAAACCTCTTTCTCAAGCAAGCTAGAATACTAAGTTAACATTGCAATTTCAATTACATTCCATAGATTAAAACACACCTAACTATCAAACCCACTTCAAATCAACATAGGAATAGTAAATTAAAACACCCACAATCTAATTAGAGCAATTAATCACAACCCCCAAGAATAAGGGTTTTAGCCACACATTATAAAAAGTCATAAAATATTACCAACTATAGTCTCCATCACCTGGGTAATAAAATTCAAGTCTTCACAATGCCTGGAATCAACTTAAAATCAAATCCAATTCGAAATTCTTCTCAAGAACTACTAAGAACAATGTTTTTGGTGTTCCAGATCAGAAACCAAAGAGAGTACAAGTTTGGATACCTCTTTCTCTTTTCAAAATTCAATTTATACGCTCCCAGATTTTTGCCTTTGGATTAATTCAGCGAAATTAGTCGAGCATCGCCGAACATGTTGGCGACGCGCCAAATGCCCCAGTCCATTGCCATTTTCGCTTGAGTCTTCACCCTATCTGTGCTATGATTTTACGCTATCTAAGTCGGGTGTGCCGATCTAGTTAGCGATGCGCCAACTGTCCCTTCTTGTCACCATTTTGCTCACATCTTCACTAATTATTTTGTAACTTTAGGCGGGCTAAGGCTTCCTCACCGATCCAATCGGCGCATCGCTTAAGAGTATGATCCACTGCTGAATTTTACTTGTCCAAGAGCTAGCACGCTGTAACTTTTGGCGAGGTGAAGGACTACTCGGTGGTTCGCCGAGTGGTCTTGGCACTCATCAAGATTGCCCTTTTTTAGTTTTTTTCACTCCTTTTCGCCCGGTAATGTCCTTGCCTTTCTCTTTTGCCTTCTTTGCTGTAAATCAACACTTTAACATCAGCTTAGAGTATAAATTAGGCATTTAGGAAAATTCAGCAATGAAAATAAACCTCCAATTGAGTCAAAATCCCCGACTCATAAGCCTTTAATTCAAGAAAAATAGGGTCTTGGTCTTGTTTCTCTTTCACTTCGGACACTAGTGATTATTCAGCCCCATTCATCACCACCACTCCTTCTTCATTAGAATCCATTAATCGAACTACCAATCGTGAAAGTTTGTGCACATATTTTGCTAACTCTTTCTTTCCTTCCTCAACATGGGAAGTAGAACCCATAGATAACTTGCTCAAAGAATCAACAACAACATTAGCCTTAGCTGGGTGGTAAAGAATACTCATGTCATTATCCTTGAGTAACTCCAACCATCTCCTCTATCTAAGATTAAGCTCTTTCTAACTGAATACATATTGTAAACTCTTGTGATAGGTGAACACATCAATATAAACACCATAGAGTTAGTGACGCTATATTTTTAAAGCGAACACTACAACAACCAACTCTAGATCATGGGTTGGGAAATTCTTCTCGTGAATCTTAAGTAGTCTGGAGGCATAAGTTATAACCTTGCCATTCTACATCAATACACAACCCAATCCAACTCTGAACGCATCACAATACACAACAAAGACTTGTGTACCCTCCGGTAAGGTCAACACTAGGGTAATAGTCAACCGCGTTTTCAATTTTTGAAAGCTTTTCTGAAAAGCTTCAAACTATTGAAACTTTGATGTCTTCTAAGTCAACTTTGTCAAAGGGGATTAAATGGATGAGAACCCCTCGACAAACATTCTATAATAACCAGCCAATACCAAGAAACTCCTAATCTTAATTGGAGATGTGGGTTTAGGCCAGTTCTGCACTGCCTTAATTTTCTGAGTGTCTGGCAAATTCGGATGTTGAGATACAAGGAAGTTGCTTTCATAAAGGTTCTTTGGAGGAATCATTTGGTTGACCGTGCTATTTGGGAGGCCTAGGTTGATATAATGTCCCATTATCCTCATCTTTTTCCCTCCATTCCTACTCTATCTTGAGGTATTTAGTTCCTCATACTTTACTTTTTTAGTTTCATGTGTCTTAGTTATTCTTGTGTTTCCTTATTTATTTATATTCATGAAAAACTTGATTTTTGTGAAAATAAGTTAGCTTGATTGATTTCTCCGTGTTTATGTCCATTTGAGTAAGATCTGCATATAGACCGTATGAGATGATGTTTTGGATATGCTTTAGCTTGGAGTTGATTTTCCTCCTTGATGTGGGCATCTATGTGATTACATTCATGTTGGGCTATTAGAATTTCTTCTTACCCTTATTA
>NW_026020207.1:646769-681990 GCF_900185275.1 Solanum verrucosum | reverse complement strand
TCTTTCTTCATCAAGTCACTCAACATCACTAAGACATATATTGGGTAATATGGGATTTCATGGATTCTTGGGAGATTTCATCATAAAACCATAACAAAACAATAATTCAATCATAATATAAAGTAATTAAATCAATAGAAACATTTTTTAAAAAGGAATCCATGACTTGGAGTAAAACACTAAATTTTTTGGGGAAATTACTAGTTTGAAATTGAGTTTGGAGGAACTCCATGGATGAAAACTATCCATGGATCAAAGACTACCATACCTCAATGAAGAATCTTCACGAAATTGAGTGGAAAAGGCCTCTACTTCAAACCCTAGCTTGATCTTCTTCTTCTTCCTTGGAGTTCTAGAGAGAAGACTTAGGGGGAAATTGAATTTGACTTGGGAAATTGGTAGTTATTAGTTAGATGACTTAGTTTTGGGGCTTAAAACACTTATATAATTAGTCTAAAATAATACAAAACGACGTCACTTAATAGTTAATTAAAATGGAAAACCCTAAACTACCCCTTAACTAACTCCCAAAAATAGCCTTCTAGGTGTGACCCACGACCCCCTCACCTATGGACGGTGGATGGATCCACGACCCGTGTTGGTGAAACGTGGGTCGGGGTTGTGGGGGCTTGACCTACGTATGCCTACACACTTCCTACCACATAGCATGTCTTGACCCACGAGGCGTGGGTGCCCTTTGTGGGTCACTGCCTGACAGCCTTCTATGTCTTTTCCTCAAGAACCCAAGTCCTTGGGGTTTAGGCCTTGACATTCTTAACACGAAAACATGAATTTTAAGGTACGAGAAGGTACGTTCAAGGCTCTAACCCTAACGTCAAGATCTAGCTAGGTCTACAAATTTTCGGAGTGTTACAATATCTCCCTCTTAGGAACATTCATCCTCGAATGATGATCTAGACACCTTACAGAAATAAAGACTCAAGACTAGCAGCCCATCATGAATGAAACATAAAAAAAAATGCACAATTCAAAGGAGGAAACATCAACTCCATCTCAAAACATAATCAATGCAACACAAGGGAGTAGGAACTACATCTAGCAACCCAATATGCATGAAACTCAATATTTTTCATAATCATAGGAGGAAATAACTTCTCCAACTAAAATAATGCTCAACACAACATCATGGAGACAATATGTGATTACTCTCAAAAGCATACTAAAGCATGTTCATCAACACATCTCATGAAGTCAAATAGACAACTTATACTAAATGTACAACAACATTAGGAACATAAATCATGAAAACTCATTTTCTCATTAACATGAATTTCACAAGGAACATGCATAACATAAGGAAATCCTGAAAAGCTCATATAACACACATGACTCCCAAACACTAAAACTCAAGAGGAAATAATTACCTCAAGCTTGAATAGGAGTAGAAGGAAATATATGAGGATATCAGGACTTCATATCTGCCTCGGCCTCGCAAGTAGCACCCTCAACTAAATGATTTCTCCACAAAACCTTTACATAAGCTATTTCCTTGTTTCTCAATCTCTTGACTTGCCGGTCAAGGATCTCTACCGGGACCTCTTCATAGGAAAAACTTTCATCAACTCCCAACCCTTCTAGGGAAATAATAGATACCGTATCTCCAATACACTTCTTTAACATAGAAACATGAAATACCAGATGAACCGGTGCCAACTCATTTGGCAAGTCCAATTCATAGGCAACTTTCCCAATATGCTTCAAAATTTGATATGGGCCCACATATCGAGGACTAAGTTTCCCCTTCTTGCCAAACCTCATCACACCATTCATAGGTGAGATTTTCAAATAGAACCAATCATTAACTTCAAATTCTAAATCCCTTCTCCTCACATCGGCATAAGACTTTTGTTTACATTGAGCTGTTCTCAACCTCTCTCTAATGAGCCGAACTTTCTCAATAGCCTCAAAAACTGATTTGGGACCAATAAGAGCAATATTACCTACCTCAAACCAATCAACTGGAGACCTACATCTCCTACCATACAAGGCTTCAAAATGAGCCATACTAATGCTTGAGTGGTGACTATTATTGTAGGCGAACTCGATTAATGGCAAGTGGTCATCCCAATTACCCTTGGAATCTATAACACACGCTCTCAACATGTCCTCTAAAGTTTGAATGGTGCGCTCCACTTGACCATCCGTTTGAGGGTGAAAAGCGGTGCTAAGCTTTACCTTAGTACCAAGCCCTTTTTGGAATGACTTCCAAAAGTTTGAAGTAAATTGAGTACCCCGATCCAAAATAACAGATAAATGAACTCCATGTAACTTCACTATCTCCCTTATATACAAATTTGCATATTCTTCCTCCAAAAGGGAAAACTTGACGGGAATAAAGTGGGCTGATTTTTTCATCCTATCAACAATGATCCAAATAGAATCATGTTGCCTTCGAGTACGAGGCAAACCCATAATAAAATCCATATTCACTTCTTCCAACTTCCAAGTGGGAATTGGTATATCTTGCAAAAGGCCTCCCGGGCTTTGCTGCTTAACCTTAACTTGTTGATAATTAGGACATTTGCCTACAAATCCCGTAGTATCCTTTTCATACCATTCCACCAATAGACTTCCCGTAAATCATGGTACATCTTGGTGGCTCCCGGATGAATAGAATACCAAGAACTATGAGCCTCCTCTAAAATTTTCTCCCTTAACCCATCCACATTCGAACACATAATCGACCTTGGTACCTAAGTACCCCATCTCTCCCTTGGTAGAAAGCCTCAACGGACTTCTTGAGTACCGATTCTTTCAATTCAACTAATATAGGATTAAGATCTTGTTTAGACTTCACATCCACCACAAAGGACGATTTGGAGCCATTATGAACCGTGAAACCACCCTTGGTGGAATCCACTAGTTGGACACCTAGTCGGGCCAATATATGCACCTCACGAACCAATTCTTTCTTCTCATCCTCTACATGAACCACACTACCCATGGATAATCTACTAAGCGCATCTGCTACAACATTAGCTTTGCTGGGGTGGTAAAGAACACTTATGTCATAGTCCTTCAAAAGTTCTAACCACTTTCTTTGTCGGAGATTCAAGTCTTTTTGGATAAACACATATTGAAGACTTTTGTGATCGGTGAAAACATCCACTTGGACCCCATAGAACTAATGTCTCCATATTTTTAAAGCAAATACTACCACTCCTAGTTCAAGATCATTGGTCGAATAATTCTTCTCATGGACTTTAAGTTGCCTTGAAGAATAGGCAATCACTTTACCGTTTTGCATGAGCACACATCCCAACCCCACTCTAGAGGCGTCACAATATACAACAAAACCATTGGTACCCTTCGGTAAGGTCAACACCGGAGCAGCGGAGCGGAAGTAAGTCTATCTTTCAACTCTTGGAAGCTTTTCTCAGAAGCCTCCGACCACTCAAACTTAGCTTTCTTTTTAGTCAAAGCCGTCAATGGAGAAGCAATGGAGGAAAACCCCTCAACAAGCCTCCTATAGTAACCGGCTAAACCCAAAAATCTTTTAATATCGGAAGGAGTTAGAGGTCTAGGTCAACTATTGACCGCATTCATCTTCTTAGGATCTACCTCAATACCCTTTCTTGACATAATATGACCAAGGAAAGCTACGGACCTTAACCAAAACTCACACTTACTAAACTTTGCAAATAGTTGGTGGTCTTTAAGGACTTGTAACACAATCCTCAAATGGTACATATGATCATTCTCACTCCTTGAATAGATCAAAATATCATCGATAAACATGATCACAAACATATCAAGGTATTGCCTAAACACCCTATTCATTAGTCCATAATTGCCGCCGGGGCATTAGTTAGGCCAAACCACATCACAACGAATTCATAGTGCCCATACCTAGTTCGGAAAGTCATATTGGGTATATCATCCCCTCTCACCCTTAGTTGGTGATAATATGAACAAAGTTTAATTTATGAGAAATAGCGAGCCCCTTGGAGTTGATCAAACAAGTCATCGATTCTCGGAAGGGGATATTTATTCTTTATGGTTACTTTGTTTAATTGGTGATAGTCGATGCACATTCTTAGAGACCCATATTTCTTTCTAACAAACAACACTGAAGCACCTCAAGGAGAGATACTCGATCGGATAAAACCTTTGTCTAACAAATCCCTTAGTTGCTCTTTCAACTCGGTCGGAGCCATTCTATAAGGCGGAATGGAGATAGGTTTAGTATCCGGTAAAAGATCAATGCCAAAATCTATTTCCCATTTGGGAGAAATACCGGGTAAATCATCTGGAAAAACTTTCAGAAACTCATTCACTACCGGAACTGACTCTAGAGAAAGAGTTTCAGACTCAACATCCATCATCCTAACAAGATGGTAAATGCACCCTTGGAGATCATTTTTCTAGCTTTGAGACAAGAACAAATTGACCTCTAGGGATAGAATTGCCCCCTTTACACTGTAAAATTGGCTCATTTGGAAATTAGAATTTTACCACCCGAGTACTACAATCTATAGAGACATAACATGCATGCAACCAATCCGTACCCAAAATCACATCAAAATCTAACATGTCTAACTCCACTAAATCTACCTAACTGACTTTATGAGACAAAGAAATATGACAACTTCTATACACTTTCTTAGCCACCACGAAATCACCAACCGGGGTAGAAACTGAAAATGGCTCTAATAGCACTTCACGGAGTATTTCAAACTTCATGGCCACAAAAGGTGTCACAAAGGACAAAGTGGCACCGGCATCTAACAAAGTATATACATCAATAGAAAAGACTTGTAATATACCGGTCAGCACATCCGGGGAGCTCTCTTGGTCTTCTCGGAATCAAAGAGCATAAAAAGTGATTTCGCTTTTGAGTATTGGAGTTTGAAACCCTTGGAGGAGTTTGCTTGTCTTCTCTCCCCTTGGTCGTAAATGTTGGGAACTTTTTCAATTGATGACCACTCTTACCGCAACCATAACAAACACCCAAACCGGCTAGGCATTTACCATCATGTTTCTTTCCACATTTGGCACAAGTAGGCTTTGTCATAGTAGTTCCCTTATCATAATCTCCGCGAGGCTTAGAGTTAGACACCCTATCCTTGTTGACCATTGGGGAAGCATTAGAGGAACCTTTGTTTGAACCTTTGTCTACCTTGCCCATCGAACTTAACATTGGAGAAATTTCCATCACCGGTTCTAGCTCTTTTCACCTCCCTATTGTTACCTTGGAGTTTCTCATCCTCCATTTGTTGGGAATACACCATAAGATGCGAGATATCCATATAATAAAGGAGCATTACCGTACGTCATTGTTTTCTTACCACTTTGGACACACCCGTCAAATACCTATCATCATATCCCTCGGATCTGCTACCATAGCTGGAGCATACTTGGACAGTTGAGTAAACTTTAGAGAATATTCTTGAACACTCATACCTCTTTGATGAAGATTATGAATTCTTCCACTTTATCTTTCCTCATCTCTTAGGGAAAGAACCTATCAAGGAACGCCGACTTGAACACTTCCCACTCTATTGGACCCGCTCCTACCGGCCTATTGCTTTTCCATTGAGTATACCATACTTGAGCCACACTCTTCAATTGATAAGCGGCTAGTTCCGCTTTCTCTACCAAAGTCACCCCCATTGCGTCAATTATCTTATAAACCTCTTCCACAAATTCTTGAGGATCCTCATCTACTTTGGAACCAAGAAACATGGGAGGGTTCATCCTAGCAATATCTCTCAATATAGAAGCCATGGAATTCATATAATGGTTCACATGAGGCCCAACATCTCTATTGGCTTGGGTCGTCATGGCTTGAGCCAATGTAGAAAAGCCAACCTAATCTCCACATCCATCACAGCCGGAGGATTAATCGAAGCTTGATTGACTTGATGAGCTTGATTACCTTGAAGAGCTTCCTTATTCACATTGTCATCCTCCGATCTTATTATGTTAGCCCTTCGTGTATTCATTTCCTGAAGACACAAGAGAAGGATTAGGAGAGGGACTTTTATAGAGTTAAACTCTAAGGCACGACTTAAGAGTAATGAAGAAAGTGAAGTTTCCTCACATCATATAGCCTCTCATTCATAAATGTGGCGTGCTTCACACTCATGAACAAGACTCTACTAGACGTGGTTTATGAGACATCATCCTAGAATCATTTTAAATATTGTGCTCTGATACCAAGTTTGTTACGATCCAAGGGCACCCCTCAGACATAAAAAGGCACATAGAACCCCGAAAGATACCATGTAAGCCACTTAGCATATCATGACATAAATTAATATAACAATAAGAGTAAAAATACATTTAAGTCCAAAAATCTTTATAAAAGGAAAGCGGCAGTCTAACTTGTCTCATTTAGCCATCTATTACAATTCATTAGTCAAAATAAGGTCACAGCCCCAACAACATAATCCGAAAAGAGAAAGTACTAAAAAGAAACTCAAATGAAAAGTCCCTTTCTCGAATAATGAGGACTCACCACAAGCAAGAAGAATAGTCAATCCAAGCTTGAACCAAGAGCTAATAGCTTTAAGAACTAGAACCTACACTTTGGAGAAAATGTAGAGAAATATGGGTTAGTACAAAAATTGCGCCAAGTATGATAGTCATGCACAAAACCATGAAAATATTCTAAAAAGGGACATTTTAGTTGAAGAGCATTCACTTTGCAAAGTTTGAGAATCATCATGAAATTTAGTGTGAAAGCATGAGTCATGAGCATATTCAATATATAGATCATCAGAACATAATGGAAACATACTATGAATTCCCTCAAAGTCTACTTGTGCCATGCATAAGTAAGATCCCATAATCCTACCCATTATAAGTTAATCTCCTTGAGCAATCATAGATCATAATTCATCTTCTTGATTACATTGGGTATAAGCCTTAACCGACATAGACCATGTGAGCTTAACATGGAATTCGGTGTCATGCCTCACACCAAAAAGAGGTGTCCTACTTGCCTAAGGTAGAACTAAAATGTATTAGCTTTTAGGTGGATCCACTAGCTAAATGACCTATGGGGCACATAATTATAGGATAATGGGATTGTTACTAAAACCCCAACCTTACTTAATGGGGAGCTTCCATCTCATGAGATTATCTTTAGAAACCCGACCTTACTTAACGGGAGAGCCTCTATCTCATATTCAATATCCACTTGGTGCTAAGCATTACTTCCACAATTATATGTTTAGTCTTGAATTGAGTTTACTTGTATGGAAGAGTGCCTTAACTCTGTATCCAACACTGTTCATAAAATAGCTCATAGATTCAATAGGTGAGAATGAACTTTCAACCTTAGAATCATCATATTGTGGGAAGAACTTTTACATCATGTTCATTATGTGTTTATGAGGATGAACTTTCAATCAACACAACAATTAGATTATAATCATGTTCATAAAGCATATATAATGAGTCTACAACCATATATAATTCTCATGCTTACCCTTCTTGGGTCAAGGATCACCTTCCATCCAATACATATAGATTTACAACATTATATATGGATAATAATATGATTCAATTAGCTAAATTACTATAAGCACAATCTCATAGTATTCTTTCTTCATCAAGTCACTCACATCACAAAAGCATATATCGGTAAATATGGGATTTCATGGATTCTTGGGAGATTTCATCATAAAACCATAAAAAACAACAATTCAATCATAATATAAAGTAATTAAATCAATAGAAACGTTTTTGAAATGGAATCTATGACTTGGAGTAAAACCCTAGCTTTTTTGGGGAAATTACTAGTTCTAAATTGAGTTTGGAGGAACTCCTTGGATGAAAACTATCCATGGATCAAAGACTACCATACCTCAATGAAGAATCCTCACGAAATTGAGTGGAAAAGGCCTCTGCTTCAAACCCTAGCTTGATCTTCTTCTTCTTGTTCTTCTTCCTTGGAGTTCTAGAGAGAAGACTTAAGGGGAAATTGATTTTGACTTGGGAAGTTGGTAGTTATGATTTAGATGACTTAGTTTTGGGGCTTAAAATACTTATATAGTTAGTCTAAAATAATACAAAACGACGTCACTTAATAGTTAATTAAAATGGAAAACCCTAAACTACCCCTCAACTAAATCCCAAAAAATGCCTTCCAGGTGTGACCCACGACCCGCTCACCTACGGACCGTGGATGGACCCAAGGCCCGTCCTGGTGAAGCGTGGTTCGGGGTTCTGGGGCTTGTTTTGTGGGCTTGAACTACAGATGCCTACACACTGCCTACCCACGGAGCGTGGCTTGACCCACCTTGGGGACCCATGGTTGATCCTTGGGGTTTAGACCTTGACGTTCTTAACACAAAAACATGAATTTTAAGGTACGGGAAAGTACGTTCAAGGCTCTAACCCTAACGTCAAGCTCTAGCTAGGTCTACTAATTTCTGGAGTGTTACAATATTGTGCTATACTCTGATTTATGACTGTTCATACATGGATTTGGTCTAATTACCATGGGGTTAAATACGGATTAAGGTTGCAAACTTAATTTCTACTTCCAATCTTTGGTTGATGCTCGAAAGAGATTGATGGATGTTTGTAATTAGTTCAGTCCTAGAAATTTAGGTTTGATGTATGTCACTTGATTGAAATAAAGGTAATAGGTCAGATCTATTTGCCCTATTCTTGAAAGAGAGAACAAATTAAGGTATTGGGTAGTTTAGGATTGACATTTAGATGAGATCAAAAGGAGATTCTAGGCATATATTCCTTGAGATCGAAATAATATTAGCGTCAATGAAGATGATTCATCGCTATAGAGTAGCACAATCACCCTTATGTGATATTGATTTCCAATCCCCGCACCCCTTGATAGCTTGTTAACTCTTGATGTCTTCGATATTTTAGTTTAATTGCGATAATTTATAATCAAAGTTTTATATTTAGTTGGTGGTATCATCCAGCCAATTGTTCTTACTATTGCAAATGAGCTAATTTAAAGTCCAAATTTCTTGATAAGGAATTCTCTACGATATACCATTCCATGTGAGATTCGACCCTGACTCTTCGTTGGGTTTTTATATTAACTAAGACCGCTCACTTTTTTAATTGGTTTTGGAGAGTGATTTGAGCATTATCATCTAAGTGTCTAAATTGTCAACAAGTGAAAGCTAAGCATAAAAACTAGGAGGTTTGGCTCAAGATATTAGCATTCATACTTGGAAGTGGGAAGATTTGAATATGAACTTCACTACGGGTTTACCTCGTACTCGTCAAGATTATAATTCTATTTAGGTCTTTACTGACTAAGTTAGTGCATCTTCTTCCAATGAAGACCTTATTTTCCACTGAAGACTATGCTAGGCTCTATATTATGCAAATGGTGAAGTTGCATGAGTTAATCATTTACTTCCCTATTTTTGAGATCGTTTCAGAAAGGTCTTGGTACTCAAGTGAAATTTAGTACGGCTTGTCATCCTCAGATCAATAGTCGAGCATACTCTTAGACTTTTGGAGGATATGTTAAGATATTGTGTTATTGACTTTAAGGGTAATTTGGATGATCATTTTCTTTTGATCGAGTTTGCTTATAATTATAGTTATCACTTGAGTATTCAGATGGCTCCATTTGACTCTCTCTATGGTAAGAGGTATAGATTTCCTACTGGTTGGTTTGAAGTTGGTGAGGTCGCTTTGATAGGACCCGAGTTAGTGCATGAGGCTATGGATAATGTTAGACTAATTAGAGAGAGATTGACAATGGCTCAAAGTAGACAAATGTCTTATGCAGATGTTAGAAGAAAAGATACTGAATTTGATGTTGATGATTGGGTTTACTTGGAAATCTCACCTATGAAGGGTATGATGGGGTTTGGAAATAAAGGGAAACTTTTTCCCCGTTATGTAGGCCCATATCATATTTTGAGGCATTTCGGCATGGTAGTCTTTAAGTTGGATTTAGCTTCAGACTTGGCATTGTGCATCTGATGTTTCATGTTTCCTTGTTGAAAAATTGTAATGGTGATCTACTTCGGTAATGCCACTCGAGAGTCTTGATGTTAAAGAAAGCCTATCTTATGAAGAGGTTTCGATTGAGATTGTAGACTTTCAAGTCTGAAAGTTGAGAAATAAATAAGGTTCTTCCGTGAAAGTCCTTTTGAGGAATTAATTAGTTTAGGGTAATACTTTGGAGGCCGAAGCCGATATGATGTCCAAGTACCCCATCTCTTTCACTCTACTTCAGTTTTAGCTTGAGGTATTAGTTCCTCATATTTACTCTTTCGTATTCATGCGTTTTAGCTATTATAATGATTCCATATGCATGCATATTTATGAAATCAATTTTTAAGTTCATGTTTTATCTTGGGGTCGATTACTCCTTGGTTTTATGTATTTTGATGTAATTTGCATTCATGTTGGGTTGTTAAATATCTTTCCCTACTCTATTAATGCTTGGTTGAGTCTCATTCAAGGACGAATGTTCCCAAGGGGGAGATGTTTTAACACATCGGAAGTAGAAAAGTAGAATTGGAAAGGAAAAATTGTAGAAAATTTGTTGGTGTAACTCGTTCACAAGTGAAAAATACCGCCATACTTAGCTCCACGATCCATAAATACGAGTCGTAGATGAGATCTTGAGTTTTTTGAAAATTTAAAGTCTCAGGTGACTTCGTACGAGTCACTAGTACAACCCATGGTTGGGTGCACAAGCCCTAGTTGGTCTCGTGGATGAATGTTAGACTTGGTAAGATTTTTGGAACCTTAAGTTACATGATTAGCTTGTGCAGGTCGTATAAGGAACTAGCACTCGTAGTTATTAATTCATAGTTGGCCTTTAGAAAAAGCTAATCCTCTAGTGAGTGTGCTACGCCTAGTGTTTCTCCCTAATATACACGCAAGTGTACGTGGTCGCTCAAATAATATAGATTCTTAAAGAAACGAGTTATTGTTCCCAAGGGACTTATGATCAATTTATATTTAACACTCAATTCTACAAATAAAATAAAAGTAACCGTTTTCAGAAATGGTGATGATTATTAACTACTACTACGAATTATGCAATAAATAAAAGTAACTAATTGTGAACGACTTTAAGATGATGTTTCAAGCAAGTAAAAGACAATTGCAGGGCTGCAGCATGCAATGAATCTCACGTATCATATTCTCGGCTTAGAACTAATTTTAGTTGTCAAGTTACTGGTTTACAGGGTTAATTGTATGAGTCGGGTCTCTAGACCTCTAGTCGCCTACTCCAATTAGCTGCCTAATTACATCATTGAGCGGGGATACGCAGGCCTAACTGGTGAGCATTTATATTTCATCCTATCTCGTAACCAAGCAAGTTGTTCATCCGGGCATCACTCCTAAACAAAAATCACCTCAACTTAATGGATTGATCGAGTTCTCTATATTTCTGGTCTATCAAATCCCTTCTCTCTCGATTTTAAGATTAGACAATATATTTATCTCTAGATGGCCAGTCAAGAAATACTAAAACAAGAATATAAAAGTAACTTATAATGACAACCAAGAATTAATTCAATAACCATAAATAATCAACAATCCATTCGTAGCTACAGCCACATAACTAAGGCGTTTAGCCACTCATACTATTAGAAAACCACAAAATACAATTGTTCATGCGATTTTTGGAAAATAGAAGAGTTAGAAGATCAAAACCTTTTACAAACGATGAAACTTGCTCTTGCACACCAAAATATTGTCGAAGCCCCTACAATATAGCCCTAAGGGTCTATTTGTAAGAGTTGGGAAAATTAGGGTTGAATTCTACTTCACTTAGGAATCCTATTTAGTACAATTTTCGCTGAAAAAGTCAAAATTCCCTTAGGGTATCGCGCCCCACATCGCACCTGGAACTTGCCTCAGATATTTCCACCTTGGTGCGCCACGCCTAGCAGAGTGCCAGGCAAGCACCTCTGGACTTTGGAACTCAGCGCGTCGCGCCTCTCCGTTCGCCAATGAAGCCACTCTGAATTTCCGCCTGTGGCGCGTCGAACAAACCAGTGCGCCAATCACTGCTGATTTTTTTTGCCTTAGCCATTTTCTTCTCTTTTGTGCTTCTTCTTCTCCAAATCAACTCCAACTTCTTTAAAAGGTTCCTGAAACAACTAATCACGTGTGTTAGTGCAAAATCATTGCAAGTGACATGAAAATCAAGCTAATAACTGAAGATCATTCTTTAATTCAATCAAAACATGGGCAATTATGGACAACTCAGGCATATAAATACGCCTTAGATCACTACCCCACACTTAGACCTTTGTTTGTCTTCAAATAATCCTTAGACTATCACCTCTTTTTCATATCTCTTGGACTTATCAACCCACCTTAAAATCAACCAAACATATTTTATCATTATCTTGTTTTTCACATTGGATGCAACATTTCAAAACTTTTACACCAAGTTACAACATATATGCTCAAAGAATGACTCTTTTATTATTTTTCCGGGCTAATGCAAACTCATACAAACATACCAATTAGATAATCCGAACAAATGCCATGAATGTCCTCACTTATTTGTGTTTAGTATAACCTTTCACTCAAACAACCATATTATGAACAAGGCCTTTTTTTCAAACATTAAACTCACCCTCACAAATGAAGTTCTTTCTTCTCTCAACATGTCATAAACTTGCCTATGTTGTATTTTCACTTTCACATTGTATTTCTCAAGGAATCAAGAGGACTTCTATTTGGTTGTAATGTCGGCTTAAGTTAAGGGATGGAATATTTAGGAATCAATTTAGTGACTACACCTCCCTAATGCACATGTTATTGTTCTGCCAACAAATGTCCTCTTTAACTTTTCTTTCTTCTTAGTACACACTTCATGAATATTTTCCCCTTTGTTGCTCCATATTTGCCCATTATTTCTTTCTTTTTATTTTTCTCATTTTTTTTCTTTTTATGCATGCCTTTGCAATAGCCACCCTCGATTGAGGTACACAATATCCTTGGTAGGACCACGACCAATGTTTTGAGCATACTCTAAACTAGCCACCATTAATAAACTTGAGGTGCACATTGTCCACTAAGGACCAGGGCCACAACAGATTTTTCTTTTAAACCAAAAACTTTTATTCTCCACACCTACTAGCATTTCCTCCCTTTTATACATCAACCAACATTTTCATTAATTCTTCTTAACATAGTGCATTAAGGATTTTAATGACATCAAAAGACTTTGGTATCAAGCAAAAGGGTTGCGGCATATTCATGTGGCTCAACAAACAAACAACGCTAAAGGCTCAATGGGGCTTCACTAGGGGGGATTTCAATTGTAGGCATACAAGTAGAGTCAAGAATTGGATTTTTCAAAGAAAAGTCTCAATCACATTCCCTAAGTCATACAAGCTACTAATTCAACACACACAAGGCAAGTTTTGGATATCAATTGAAGCAAGAACTAAACAACACTCACCACACATTGAATCATGACACATATAAGGACATATCAACTAGAATGCTCATACAACTTGCATTACGGTACTACTACACAATTAAGCCCATTTATTTTTATTTAGAGTCACAACTAAGAACACATTCTTGTTTCAAGGTTAACATTCTTTTGCATTTTTCCAATTATGACTACCCATGTCGTCTGCTAACTTTTTCGGACATAGTTTCAAAATATCAAGGTTGGTTCCTCAATGCTACTCTTCTATGTGACTAATTTTCCCTTAAGATGGTCGTCATCCATCCATCATTGGGAACTGTCACTCCTACGACGACTCTAAGACTCAATAAAGCAATAAAACTAGTCCTAGTTAGTTCAAAGGGACTATCCTCAGTAAAAGTACCGAAAACAAACGCTGAGGAACCCAAAATAAAAAAATTACTAAAAATAAAACTTAGAACTAAAACTAGACTCAATAAAGCATTAAACAGATATATACAAAAGAGACATATTACCCTCCCTACACTTTAAAATAAGCAATGTCCTCAGCGCACAAATAAAACAAAGTATAGAGATAGGAATACTTCCTCAGGCCTCGTCGTCATCACGACCCTTATCAAAAACCATCAATGCATTTGTCTTCTCATTCACAACATTTGCATCGTTATCATGCTCTTCCATCTCCTCATCAGTCGTGGCCTCATCATCATCGAGAGGCTCTAGAAAAGCGGGACAAGGCCTACGTAGAAAAGTTGCACTCTTGGTCAACGGTTAGCAATCTGCCAAGGTCTCCATCTCCTAATCAGTGATCGGGCATCCTCCTATCCGCAGTTGCAATTCCACCATACCGAACATCCTTGCCATTACACTATCATCTCGGGCTTGCCGCTGACAAGACAGGTCCATGGGACGTGTCTATTGCCTCTGTCCGAGTCACATCTACTATTTTACCTGTCAAGTCAGGGTGGAATGCAACAGTTAGGTCCACCGCTTCTTCCTCAATATCCTCAGCCCTAAGAAAATGGGTTATCAGCCCCTTGTAGCAAAACCTCCACCTTAGATTGTTTCAAAACTTTATCATGTGTCTTAGAATTTCCCCAACATTAATGGGCATCCCCTTCATCAACATATATACCAGAACCACCCTATCCCACATTACATCTGACAGATGTTTGGCCAGTAACAACACACTACATATAATTTTCAACCAAACACGAGCAACCTGATTAAAATAAGCAAAATAGAGGGTAGAATGATTCCCAATATCCTTTCTCATATCCCACCTAGCAGTCAATTCCACCCTACACAAAGTATCACGTATATCTCTATAGGGAGGTTTGTTTACCTTTCAACCAATTAAAATCTTCAACATCGTAGTTTGGGGTACCTAAAAACTCATTCAGTATTCTAGCAGAAAATTTTACATCCCTACCCAAGATTGACAAAGTTTTATACTTAGTTTCAGTGAGCCAGTTAGCATAGAACTCCCGAACCAATGACAAATTACAATCCCTTGGATTTTCAAATATAAACCGCAAGCCCAAAGCATTCACAGTATTGTAAATTATGGGGAATTGGGTTTGCAATCGTACCTCATTTACATACTCATCTCTCATGTACTTTGCTTCTTTTTGGGATTCAAACCACTCCCATCCATATTTTTCTACTGGCTTCTTTCCAAATTTCCTAATGGTTCTCGGCCACTAGAAGACTTGGAAGCTTCACCTTTTCTATTCCACATCGAACTAGCTCCGCTAGCAACATTTTGTGCCTTAGGTGCCATTTGTACCTATCAAGAAGAAGAAAAAGGGAAAAAGAAAAATTAGGAGAAAAACAGGGGGATCGGGTTGGCAGTGAGAAGGGAAAGGAAGAAAAAAAAAGAGAATTTTTAGAGAGAGAGTTGGGAGAAAGAATTGGAAGAATTCTGGTATTCATAGGGGATATTGGGGAGCAGAAAAGGTTGAAGAAGAAGAAGAAAAGTTTAAGGTTTAGTGGGGTTTTAATGGATGAATTTGGGAGAAGAAGTGTTGGAGTTGGGTTTTAATGGAGGAAGTTGAAAGGGAAGAAGAAGAAGAGAGAATGGAGAGAATGAGGTGTTTGGGTCGGTGGAATTGTGGGAGAATGAGAGAATAATTTAGTTTTAGGGATTTGAAGACGTGGGTATGGGTCGGTCAAACCAGAATTGGGTCAACCCATTTAAAAATTGCTCATTAGCTCGTTTGGGGGGCTCCTGAAGAAAGGCTCTGAATTTTCACTCCTGGCACGGCACGCCAACCAGTGCGCCAGGAGAAGGCCTCTAAATTTAGATGTCAGGTGCGGCGCGCTAGCAAGTGCGCCTGGCTCCGATCTTTTATTTTTTTTTGTTTTCCAGTATTACAAACTACGTTACAAATAATGAGAAAAAAATCATATCTAGCTAGAACTAAGAAATAAAAATACTACCTAGGTTCTAAGAATTGAAACTATGCTAAACCAAAAAAATCAAAATTCAAAAATGAACTACCTATCTATTACATATTGTTTACGGGTTGCCTCTCGTGTAGCGCTTGATTTAACATTGCGGTACGACTCAGCTTGGATCATTCATCATTTAACTCAAGAGCCTCCAGATCACGATCCAGCTCTTCCCCAAAGTAATGCTTAACTCTTTGCCCGTTACCAAGAATGTTGGGCCATGTTCACCTTTAAGTTCCACGGTACCATGTTGTGTCAACCTCCACTTCGAAGGGGCCACTCGTTTGAGGATGGTAAGTTGTAGCAACCTTATGACAAATACCATAATTAGCAAGAAGATTTTTCATTAGATGGTTAATGAAATGCTTACCTCCATCGCTTATGATTGCCCTTGGAGTGCAAAAGTGAGTGAAGATATGCTTCTTGATGAACTTGATCACAACCCTTGAATCATTTGAAGGAAGAGCAACCGCCTCAACCCATTTACTCACATAAGCAACAGCCACAAGGATATATTGGTTTCCACTAGATGGCGGGAAGGGACACATAAAGTCAATACCCCACACATCAAAAATTTCCTCCTCCAAAATGCTACTTAGCGGCATCTCATGTCTTCTTGAAATCGTACCCAATCTTTGGCATTTATCACAACCCTGCACAAAAACCTTAGAATCTTTAAATAATGAGGGACAAAAGAAATCAGATTGTAGTACCTTATGCACCCTGCGATCTCCTCCATGATGTCCTCGATATGGGCTAGAATGACAACTTTCAAGCACATTTTTAACCTCATATTACATAATGCATCTTCTCAACACCTGATTCACACTTTGCTTGAACAAGAACGTTTCATCCCAGATATAGAACTTAGCATCATGATTTAGATTTTTCTTTTGTTAGGTGGTTGCACCCAGAAGGTAATCTCCACTTATTATCAGATTCACAATGTCTGCATACCATGGCACTTGAGAGATATCTAGTGCCATCAACTATTCATCCAGAAACTCTTCCCGGATGTGATCACCTTCACGCATATGGGAAAAATCTTCCAACCTAGACAAGTGATCAGCAGTACAATTTATATCCTTAATCTCAAGGTCAAATTTTGGAGAACCAATATCCACCGAATCAACCTTGGTTTAGCATCCTTCTTATTGAATAGGTACCTAATAGCTGCATGGTCGGTAAAAACAATCACCTTAGTACCTACCAAATACGATCTGAACTTGTCAAAGGCGAACACTAGAGCCAGTAGGGCCTCTCAGAGCTCTTGAAGAAGGGCTCTAAATTTTCACTCCTAGCGCGGCACGCCAGCCAATGTGCCTGGCTTCGATTTTTATATTTTTATCATTTTTCCACTATTACAAACTACGTTACAAATAATGAGAAAAAGATCCTATCTAGCTAGATCTAAGAAATCAAAATACTACCTAGGTTCGAAGAATGGAAACTATGCTAAAAAAATCAATATTCAAAAGTGAACTACATGTCTATTACATATTTTTCACGGGTTGTCTCCCGTGTAGCGCTTGATTTAACGTCGAGGAATGACTCAGCCTGGATCATTCATTATTTAGATCAAAAGCCTCCAGATCACGATCCGCATCTTCCCCAAAGTAATGCTTAACTCTTTGCCCATTTACCAAGAACTTTGGGCCATGTTCACCTTTAAGTTCCATGGTACCATGTTATGTCATCCTTACCACTTCGAAGGGGCCGCTTGTTAGAGGATGGTAAGTTGTAGCAACCTTATGATGAATACCATACTTAGCAAGAAGATTTTTCACTAGATGGTTAATGAAATACTTATCTCCATCGCTTATGATTACCCTTGGAGTGCCAAAGCGAGTGAAAATATGCTTCTTTATGAACTTGATCACAACCCTTGAATCATTCGAAGGAAGAGCAACCGCCTCAACCCATTTACTCACATAATCAACAGCCACAAGGTTATATTGGTTTCCACTAGATGGTGGGAAGGGACCCATAAAGTCAATACCCCACACATCAAAAGTTTCCACCTCAAAAATGTTACATAACGACATTTCATGTCTTCTTGAAATCGTACCCAACCTTTGGTGTTTATCAAAACCCTTCACAAAACCAATAGAATATTTAAATAACGAGGGCCAAAAGAAACCAGATTGTAGTACCTTATGCATTGTGCGCTCTTCTCCATGGTGTCCTCCATATGGGCTAGCATGACAACTTTCAAGCACTCTTTTAACCTCATATTCTGGAATGCATCTTCTCACCACCCGATCCACACCTTGCTTGAACAAGAACGGTTCAACCTAGATATAGAACTTAGCATCATGATTGAGCTTTTTCTTTTGTTGGGTGGTTTCACCCGGAGGGTAATCTCCACTTACTATCAAATTCACAATGTCCGCATACCAAGGCACTTGAGAGATATCTTGTGCTATCAATTGTTCATCTGGAAACTCTTCCCGAATTCATTCACCTTCATGCACATGGGAAAAATCCTCCAACCTAGACAAGTGATCAGCTATTTGATTTTCAATATCTTTTCTATCCTTAATCTCAATGTCAAATTCTTGGAGAAGCAATATCCGCCAAATCATCCTTAGTTTAGCATCCTTCTTGTTCAATAGGTACCTAATAGTTGCATGGTTGGTAAAAACAATCACCTTTGTACCTACCAAATACGATCTGAACTTGTCGAAGGTGAACACCAGAGCTAGCATCTCCTTCTTAGTCCCTGTGTAATTAGCTTGTGCAGAATCCAGGGTCTTGCTTGCATGATAGATCGAGTGGAACACCTTATCTTTTATTTATCCCAACATTGCACCCACTGCTACGTCACTTGCATCACACATGAGTTCAAATTGTAATTTCAAATTATGAGAAATTAAGATGGAAGACTCAATTAAGTTCCTCTTCAACATCTCAAAAGCTTTCAATCACATCTCATCAAAATCAAATTTCACCTACTTCTCCAAAATACTAAACATAGGTTTTGCAATCTTAGAGAAATCCTTGATGAATCTTTGGTAAAAATCGCACCTCTTTTACAGAAATGGGAGGGGCAATTCTCAATAACACTACCTTGGCTTTATCAACCTCTAATCCTGACTTAGACACCTTAAGTCCCAACACTATCCCCTCTCTAACCAAAAAATGACATTTTTCCCAATTTAGCACTTAGTTAGTGTCCTCACACCTAGAAAGTACTTTATTAAGATTCTGGAGACGTACCTCTAAAGACTTCCCGAAGACAGAGAAATCATCCAGAACACCTCTACAAAGACTTCCACCATATCATGAAAAATGGCCATCATACACCTTTGAAAAGTCGCCGGTGCATTGTAAAGTCCGAATGGCATGCGATTGAAAGCATAGGTACAATAATGACAAGTGAACGTGGTCTTTTCCTGATCCTCAGGTGCAATTAAAATCTGTTTGTATCCGGAATACCCATCTAAGAAACAATAGTACTCATGCCCTGCTAGTCGATCAAGCATCTGATCAATGAAGGGAACCGGGTAGTGATCATTTCGGGTGGCATCATTTAGTTTCCGGTAATCCATACGAATTCTCCATTCGGTCACTATTCTAGTAGGAATCAACTCATTTTTCTCATTCTTTACCACTATCATACCTCCTTTCTTGGGAACACACTGCACAGGACTTACCCACTTACTATCAGAGATCGGGTACATAATTACAACATCTAACCACTTTATTACTTCCTTTCTCACCACTTCTTTCATCAAAGGATTTAGCCTATGTTGATGTTGTGCACTTGGTTTGTGATCCTCTTCCATGTAGATCCTGTGCATACATAACGCCGGACTAATCCCATGAATATCAGCCATCTGCCATCCAATATCTTTCTTTCTTCGCTTTAAGATCCACAATGCTGCATCAACCTGTATTTCAGACAACTCTGCCGAAAGTATAATAGGCAAAGTTTTGTTAGTACCCAAATACGCATACCTTAGGTAAGGCCCTAACTCACAATCTAATGGCTCCACTCTACGCTTGTGTTTATCCATGAGTGCTAGATTCAAACATGTCTCTATCTCTTGAGCCTCAATATCTCCATCTACCTCATGGCCCACTAACACTTTTTCTAAGGGATCTTCGGGCACAACTAACTGTGATTCTACTATGTGATTTATAACCGTAATAGCAAACAACTCTTCATAGATAGAAGGAAATTTTAAAGCGCGGTAGACATCAAAAACTTCAACCTTATCATGTGCCCTAGTTAATTGCCCAGCTGCTACATCAATCAATGCCCAAGAACGGACGTCCCAAAATGAATGGAACTTCAGAATTGGGTTCAAAGTCTAAGACCACAAAATCGACCAGAAAAATCAAGGAACCTACTTGTACTAACACATCCTCTACTACCCTCTCTGGGCTAGTAATGGACCTATCAGCGAGTTGGAGAATGATAGTTGTTCGTTTTGAACTACCCAACCCAAGCTTTCTATACAACGACAAGGGCATCAGATTTATACTTGCCTCCGAATCACACAAACCCCGGGCATGAACACTTTGCCCAATTATAATTTGCACGGTAAAACTACCCGGATCTTTTAAATTTTTGGGTAGTCTATTTTGAACTCTTAAGTTGCACTCCTCAGTAAGTACTATAGTTTCATACTCTGTCAGCCTCATTTTGTTATTCACTATCTCCTTCACGTATTTAGCATACTTTGGGATACCCTGCAAAATGTCAACCAAAGGCAGGTTAATGTGAACCTGTTTAAGGAGAGAGAGAAACTTACCGAAGCATTCATTTTCATTCTGCTTTCTGAGCCTTTGTGGAAACGGAGGGGGTAGTTTCTTTTGAGGAATGGGAGTCTCAACATTGGAGTTCTTTACTACCTCTTCTACTTTCTTTTCTTTGATACCTGCCTCAGCATCTCTCTTCTTTGGAGCTAGTTCCTCTAGTTATAACCCACTTCTAGTAATTACCACATTCAATTGCTTGGGATTAGGTTCAGTATCACCGGGAAGCCCACCTTGGGGACGCAAGTTCAGAGAATTGGCTACTTGCGCAACTTGTTTCTCTAACTCATTTTGGACATTTGGATGTTTCTGATGTTCTCATCCTGCTTATTTATTCTAGCATTGATCTTTGTCCCTAGTTCTACCATGAGCTTTTGGAGTAACTCCTCATTAGTTATCCCCCACCTTTAGTGCATTAGGATTTGCACCTTGGTTAGGATTTTTGTATGGTTTCCCAGCCCTTTGAGAACTATATTCGTTAGCCTCTTGCACCTGGTTTTGGTTTTGGTTCCCACCCCATGAGAAGTTTGGATGGTTCCTCCAACTAGAGTTGTAGGTATTGCCATAATTTTACTGACCTCCACTTCTTTGCGCATTACCAACATAGTTTATGGAATCCGGGTTTACCTCACATTTATCGGTTTCATGAGCTCCACTACCACATACCCTACACCAATTAGTTGCATGTTGTACCATGTTAATCAATTCTTGGTTTAGGGACATCTGTTTGAAATGCATGGTTATATTATGTTGCATCACATCCAGTTTGGCATTTATGGTTGTGGCTTGATCTAAATCTAAGATTCATGCGGCCCTTTAGGTTGTGGTTCTAGACATTTCCCCTTCATACCCTAGGTTTCCTTCTTAGAGTCTATCGAGTAAGTCAAATAACTCTTCATAGGTTTTTGCTAGGGCTTTTCCACCTGCTGCACTATTAAGAAGCACACGTGCATTATAATCTAAACCCTTAAAGAAAGCGTGAGCAAGTACCTCATTAGTTTGCATGTGGTATGGGCAAGCATTCAACATTTGTTTAAAATGAGCCCATATTTGGTACATATCCTCCCCATGGTTTTGCTTAAAGCTTAAGATCTCACTCCTCAATTGTGCGATTCTTCTGGATGGAAAGAATCGACTTAAGAACTTATTTGCTAGATAATCCCATGTAGTGATGGAGTGTGGTGGCTCTGAATCTAACCACTGCCTGGCGGCTCCTAACAATGAGTATGGGAATAACGTCAACCTCACATAGTCCGATGAGACTCCATTTGGGATATATGTATCACTAATCTTTATAAAGTTCCTAAGGTGGATTTGGGAATCCACGTGGGGGAGACCAGTAAATTGTCCATCAGAATGGATAAGTTGTACCATGCCCTGTTTTAGTTTAAATCTACCCCACGGTGGTAGTTTCCTTATACTAGACGCCACATTGGCTGTGAATGGGACTGCCACATCACAGACTGGTCTTGTCGGTATGATTGGGGGTACCTCTTGGTTATTCAAGTTTCCTTGGTTGTTCACGTTGTCTTGGTAATTATCCTCATTGTTTTCCTGAAGTCCTAACTCCTATTATCTATGACGTCCTTGATTATCCATTTTTCTGCTTCGGCGTAAAGCTCTTTTGGGTTCGTTATCTGGTTCGACCAGTTCTCCTTTCTAAGCTAGACTTGAGAGTCAAATGCCTGCAATAAACAAGCTAAGATCAAGTTATTAACACTTGAATATTCTACTTGTAGACTTAAGAAAATCGAATATAAACCAATTTCTAAGTCCCCGACAGCGGCGCCAAAAACTTGTTGCTCCCCAATATACACGCAATTGTACATGGTCACTCAAATAATAAAGATTCTTAAAGGAACGAGTTATCGTTCCCAAGGGGCTTGTGATCAATTAATATTTATCACTCAATTCTACAAATAAAATAAAAGTAACTGTTTTCAGAAATGGTGATGATTATTAACTACTACTACGAATTATGCAATAAATAAAAGTAACTAATTGTGAACTTTAAGATGATGTTTCAAGAAAGTAAAAGAAAATTCCAAGGCAGCAGCATGCAATGAATCTCGTGTATCATATTCTCGGCTTAGAACTAATTTTAGTTGTCAAGTTACTGGTTTACAGGGTTAATTGTATAAGTCAGGTCTCTAGACCTCTAGTCGCCTACTCTAGTTACCTGCCTACCTACATCGTTGAGCTAGGCTAAGCAGGCCTAACTGGAGAGCATTTATATTTCATCCTATCAAGTAACCAAGCAAGTTGTTCATCCTAGCATCGGTCCTAAACACAAATCACCTAAACTTAATGGATTGATCGAGCTCTCTATAATATTTGGTCTATCTAATCCCTTCTCTCTCGATTTTAAGATTAGACAATATATTTATCTCTAGATGGCCAGTCAAGAAATACTAAAACAAGAATATAAAAGTAACTTACAAGGACAACCTAGAATTAATTCAAGAACCTTAAATAATCAACAATTGATTCGTAGCTACAGCCCTAGAACTAGGGAGTTTAGCCACTCATACTATTAGAAAACCACAAAATACAATTGTTGATGCGATTTCCGGAAAATAGAAGAGTTAGAAGATCAAAACCTATTACAAACAATGAAACTTGCTCTTTCACACCAAAATAATGTCGAACCCCCTACAATATAGCCCTAAGGGTCTATTTATAAGATTTGGGAAAATTATAATTGAATTCTACTTCACTTAGGAATCTTATTTAGTACATTTTTTGCTGAAAATGTCAAAATTCCCTTAGGGTATCGGGGCCCCCATTGCTCCTGGAACTTGCCTTAGAAATTTCCACCATGGCGCGCCGCGCCTGGTAGAGATCCATGTAGGCACCTCTAAACATTGGGCCTTGGCGCATCGCGCCTCTCAGTTCGCCAACGAAGCCACTCTGGATTTCCACCAGTGGCGCGCCACGCCAACTAGTGCGCCAGCCACTGGTGGTTTTTTTTACTTAGCCATTTTCTTCTCTTCTTTGCTTCTTCTTCTCCAAATCAACTCCAACCTCTTTAAAATGTTCCTGAAACAACTAATCACGTGTGTGTGTGCAAAATCATTGCAAATTACATGAAAATCAAGCTAATAACTGAAGATCATTCTTCAATTCA
The DNA here is from genome assembly GCF_900185275.1 of Solanum verrucosum. Lineage (NCBI taxonomy): Eukaryota > Viridiplantae > Streptophyta > Magnoliopsida > Solanales > Solanaceae > Solanum > Solanum verrucosum. Next base: position 658,267 of record NW_026020207.1, on the reverse strand, counting down.
ATCAAAACATAGGTAATTATCAACAATTTAGGCATATAAATACGCCTAAGATCACCTCCCCTCACTTAGACCATTGTTTGTCCTCAAACAATCTTTAGACTATCAACTCTTTTACATATCCCTTGGACTTATCAACCCACCTTAAAATCAACCAAACATATTTAATCATGATCTTGTAGTTCACATTGGATGCAACATTTCAAAACTTTTACACCAAGTTACAACAGATATGCTCAAAGAATGACTTTTTTATTATTTTTCCGGGCTAATGCAAACTCATACAAACATACCAATTAGATAATCCGAACATATGCCATAAATGTCCTCACTTATTTGTGTTTAGTATAGCCTTTCACTCAAACAATCATATTATGAACAAGGCCTATTTTTCAAATAATAAACTCACCCTCACAAATGAAGTTCTTACTTCTCTCAATATGCCATAAGCTTGCCCATAGTGTATTTTCACTTTCACATTGTATTTATCAAGGAATCAAGAGGACTTCTGTTTGGTCGTAATGTCGACTTAAGGTAAGGGTAGAAATATTTAGGAATCATTTTAGTGACTACACCTCCCTAATGCACATGCTATTGTTCTGCCAACAAAGGTCCTCTTTAGCTTTTTTTTCTTCTTAGAACAGACTTCATGAATATTTTCCCCTTTGTTGCTCTATCCTTGCCCATTATTTCTTTCTTTTTTATTTTTTTGCCAAAAACATGTTGCTCCCCAATATACACGCAAGTGTACATAGTCTCTCAAACAATATAGATTCTTAAAGAAATGAGTCGTTCCTAAGAGACATATGATCAATTTATATTTAACACTGAATTCTACAAATAAAATAAAAGTAATTGTTTTCAGCAATGGTGATGATTATTAACTACTACTACGAATTATGCAATAAATAAAACTAACTAATTGTGAACGACTTTAAAATGATGTTTCAATCAATTAAAAGACAATTTCAGGGCTGCAGCATGCAATGAATCTCATGTATCATATTCTTGGCTTAGAACTAATTTTGGTTGTCAAGTTACTGCTTTATAGGGTTAATTGTATGAGTCCGGTCTCTAGACCTCTAATCGCCCACTCCAGTTAGCTGCCTAACTACATCATTAAGCGGGGATAAGTATGCCTATCTGGCGAGCATTTATATTTCATCTTTTCTCGTAACCAAGAAAGTTGTTCGTCCGGGCGTCACTCCTAAACACAAATCACCTCAACTTAACGGATTGATCGAGCTCTCTATATTCTCTGGTCTATCTAATCCCTTCTATCTCGATTTTAAGATTAGACAATATATTTATCCCTAGATGACCAGTCAAGAAATACTAAAACAAGAATATAAAAGTAACTTATAATGATAACCAAGAATTAATTAAAGAACCTTAAATAATCAGCAATCGTTCGTAGCTACAGCCCCAGAACTAGGGCGTTTAGCCTTTCATACTATTAGAAAACCTCAAAATACAGTTTTTAATGCGATTTCCGGAAAATAGAAGAGTTAGAAGATCATAACCTATTACAAATGATGAAACTTGGTCTTGCACACCAAAATAATGTCGAACCCCCTACAATATAGCCCTACAGGTCTATTTGTAAGAGTTGGGATAATTAGAATTGAATTCTACTTCACTTAGGAATCCTATTTAATACAATTTCCGCTGAAAAAATCCAAATTCCCTTGGGGTATCGCGCCCCCCCATTGCGCTTGGAAGTTGCCTTAGAAATTTCCACCTTGGCGCGCCACGCCTGGCAGAGCGCCAAGCAGGCACCTCTGAACTTTGAGCCTTGACGCGTCGCGCCTCTCAGTTCGCCAATGAAGCCTCTCTGGATTTCCAACAGTGGCGTGCCGCGCCAACCAGTGTGCCAACCACTGGTGGCTTTTTTGACTTAGCCATTTTCTTCTCTTATTTGCTTCTTTTTCTCCAAATCAACTCCAACTTCCTTAAAAGGTTCTTGAAACAACTAATCACGTGTGTTTGTGTGAAATCATTGCAAGTTACATGAAAATCAAGCTAATAACGGAAGATCATTCTTCAATTCAATCAAAATATGGGCAATTATCGACAACTTAGGCATATTTATATGCCTAAGATCACCACCCCACACTTAGACCTTTGTTTGTCTTCAAATAATCCTTAGACTATCACCTCTTTTTCATATCTCTTGGACTTATCAACCCACCTTAAAATCAACCAAACATATTTTATCATTATCTTGTTTTTCACATTGGATGCAACATTTCAAAACTTTTACACCAAGTTACAACATATATGCTCAAAGAATGACTCTTTTATTATTTTTCTGGGCTAATGCAAACTCATACAAACATACCAATTAGATAATCCGAACATATGCCATGAATGTCCTCACTTATTTGTGTTTAGTATAGTCTTTCACTCAAACAATCATATTATGAACAAAGCCTATTTTTCAAATAGTAAACTCACCCTCATAAATGAAGTTCTTACTTCTCTCAACATGCCATAAGCTTCCCCATAGTGTGTTTTCACTTTCACATTGCATGTCTCAAAGAATCAAGAGGACTTCTATTTGGTTGTAATGCCGACTTAAGGTAAGGGATGGAATATTTAGGAATCATTTTAGTGACTACACCTCCCTAATGCACAAGTTATTGTTCTGCCAACAAACGTCCTCTTTAGCTTTTCTTTCTTCTTTGTACACACTTCATGAATATTTTCCATTTTGCTGCTCCATCTTTTCCCATTATTTATTTCATTTTATTTTTCTGCCAAAAACATGTTGCTCCCCAATATACACGCAAGTGTACGTAGTCGCTCAAATAATATAGATTCTTAAAGAAACGAGTTATCGTTCCCAAGGAATTTTGATCAATTTATATTTAACACTCAATTCTACAAATAAAATAAAAGTAATTGTTTTCAGAAATGGTGATGATTATTAACAACTACTGCGAATTATGCAATAAATAAAAGTAACTAATTGTGAACGACTTTAAAATGATGTTTCAAGCAAGTAAAAGACAATTTCAGGGCTGCAGCATGCAATGAATCTCGTGTATCATATTCTCGGCTTAGAACTAATTTTAGTTGTCAAGTTATTGGTTTACAGGGTTAATTGTTTAAGTCGGCTCTCTAGACCGCTAGTCGCCTACTCTAGTTAGCTTCCTAACTACATCATTGAGTGGGGGATAAGCAGGCCTAACTGGAGAGCATTTATATTTCATCCTATCTCGTAACCTAGCAAGTTGTTCGTCCTAGCGTCAGTCCTAAACACAAATCACCTCAACTTAATGGATTGATCAAGCTCTCTATATTCTCTGGTCTATCTAATCCCTCCTCTCTCGATTTTAAGATTAGATAATATATTTATCTCTAGATGGCAAGTCAAGAAATACTAAAATAAGAATATAAAAGTACCTTATAATGACAACCAAGAACTTATTCAAGAACCTTAAATAATCAACAATTGATTAGTAGCTACATCCCCAGAACTAGGGCGTTTAGCCACTCATACTATTAGAAAGCCACAAAATACAATTGTTCATGTGATTTCCGAAAAATAGAAGAGTTAGAAGATGAAAACCTATTACAAACGATAAAACTTGCTCTTTCACACTAAAATAATGTTGAACCCCTTACAATATAGCCATAAGGGTCTATTTATAAGAGTTTGGAAAACTAGAAATAAATTCTACTTCACTTAGGAATCCTATTTAGTACAATTTTCACTGAAAAAGTCAGATTTCCCTTGGGGTATCGCGCCCCCCATCGCGCCTGAAACTTGCCTCAGAAATTTCCACCTTGGCGCACCGCGCCTAGTAGAGCGCCAAGCGGGCACCTCTGAACGTTGGGCCTTGGCGCGTCGCGCCTCTCAGTTGCCAATGAAGCCACTTTAAATTTCCACTTGTGGCACGCCGCGCCAATCGGTGCGCCAACCATTGGTGGTTTTTTGCCTTAGCCATTTTCTTCTCTTCTTTGCTTCTTCTTCTCCAAATCAACTCCCACTTCTTTAAAAGGTTCCTGAAAAAACTAATCACATCTGTTAGTGCAAAATCATTGCAGGTTACATAAAAATCAAGCTAATAACTTAAGATCATTCTTCAATTCAATCAAAACATGGGCAATTATCGATGACTTAGGCTTATAAATACGCCTAAGATCACCTACCTAGTACAACCCGTCAAAGAGTGTACGGACCGTAGATCGCATTAAGGGTTCGTAGCATGGGGGTACAAACCTTTAGTCTAGGGGAGGTGTACGGGGAGGGCTTATGACTCATGATTTGTTTGACGATTAATGGTTAATGGTTCATAGTTTGTGATCAAAGAAATGGATTTCCAATACTTGGTTTATGAAGGACTAGTACTGGCTTGGTTCAGTGTACATACCGTACATTGGCTTGTAAAGTCAAGCGATTAGTTATTTTCCAAGGTTAATTAGGTCTTATTCTACTCTTTTAATTCCTATAATACGTCATTTTAATCCTATTTCTAAGGCCTTTAATCGTTTCTAAGGTTTAAACTCTCCCCTTTTACTCTCAAACTCTCAAGAGCTCTCAAGTCTTCTTCTCCAAGTTCTCTCAAGGTTAATTAAGGTTTCTTCAAACTCAAAGTCTCCTCTTCCAAGTTCATGTTAGGGTCTCATTAAGGTATGTAGGGGAATACACCAATGAGTTCATCTTCACCCATTGAGTCCCAAAGAAACATCAAATTCTCTTTTATAATTCTTACCCAAATTCTAAAGTTTCATGGTTCATGTATGGATTAATTGATTTAAATTTTATTCATCATGATTGATCTTACTATGCATGATTTGATCATAATTACGTGTTTTCAATTATATTTATATGAAATCATGCTATACAAGTGATTTTTGATATAAAATCAAACTTTGATGATGTGCATGCATTATGAATTAAAGAGATTATGATTCAAGGATACTTTCGAATAAAGTGTCAACATGATTTTATGAAAATAGGTTGCTTCTGATTGAAGTATTCTCATTGTGAAAGATGATCTTTATTTAAATGCTTTAGATAAGTATCTCTTATGAAGATGATATAAAATCATGATTTCAAAGGAGCTATTCTATAATATGAAGCTTATGAATGATTTGGTATTACTAGATTCCTACCATTTCAAAAGATTATGAATATGATATGATTATTCATGTTTTCCATTGGGAGTTTACTTAGAACCAAGTGGACTTTGGGATGGAGGCTCACCCATTAGTAGAGGCGGCGTTCTTCAAAATCAATCCCCTTGTCCAATAACTATGCCCCCCCCCCCCCCGTATGATTGTCCTGAATGTACATTAGCTTGTGGATCAAAATAACCTTATGATTATAGTCCCTACCTTGGCAAGTAGGACACTCTCTTTTCGGCGTGGGAACAATACACTGGACTCCAAGTTATAAATCACATGATTTATGTTGGTTATCGATATCTCGTACAACAGTTTATGATTTCCTCAAAAAAATATGATTAAGGTTATGATATGATTTTTAGAATATTTCTTTGGCCTTTTGCTATGTTTTATGAACTCGGCTTATCAGATTATGGCATGTTTTACTAGGTTATGCTTTATCATTTTTTTCAGACTTATCATGGTTTATACTATGACTCGTGTATCTTTCCTCATTCTCTATACATTCTGAGTACTGACTGCATATATTTCTTGTGCTTACACTGCTTTATAATATAGGTTATTGTAACATCCGACAAATTGAAATAACTATGAAGAGGCTTTGAATTGGAAATAGTCAATTTCGGAAGGAATTCAAAATCTGGAAAATTTGGTTAAGTATGGAAAAAAGTGAGTTTTTGGCCAATTTTGAGCAGTTATAACTCCTAGCTCGGTATGAGCTAGGTGTAGTTCCAGTTATGGTTGCGAAGCTCATGGAATGATATTTCAAACGCCGCCGAGTTTTCCCGATTCCGAGTTCGTATGAGTGAGTTATGCCCTTTGAAAGTTGGCCAGTTGGCAGGGAAATTAGTCCGAAAATTTTAAGGGCATTTTGGTCTTTTCCCTAACCAATTCCTTTTGTTATATTGTTGTGTTAGACTGATTTTTAGATCAGTTGTCCCATTTTAAAGAGTGCAAGTAAGGGTTTGAGAGTGAAGAGGAGAAGAAGAGGAGAAAGAGAAGATCAAGCAAGGTTTCGTCAAGGATCGTCGTGGATATCGTCGGGGGTGATCCCTACTAGGTATGTGAGTTCATAGTGTGGGTTTGGTCCTTTCCCCCACACGCCAAACTTGTTTTATTTTCAAGAAAAGATTGGTTGTGTTGTTGAAGTTGTTGAAGTTGTTGAAGTTGTTGGTGGTGTTGTTGATGATTGTTAATTGTGTTGTTGAAGCTATTGTTGGTTGTGGGACATGATTTGGTTGTGTGTTTGAGTTGAATCTCTTGTATGTTGAGGGATTTTATGATCCTTAGTGTTTGGGGTTGAAACCTTTGAAGTTAGGGTGATTTAGAATTGGGAAAAAGAGGGAGAAAAGTCGGGTTTTCTGGGGAAGGGGCTGGCGCGTCGCGCCTGCCAGCGCGCCCCAAAAGGGACTCTGAAGTCCAGCCTTTGTGGCGGCGCGCCTAGCAGAGAGCCAGTAGGACCCTTCTGAGCTCCGAGGGTTGGCGCTCCGCGCCTTGCAGAGCGCCAAGGACACCAAGCTTCCCCATTCTTTTCATACTTTCTCATGCATGTTCCTTGGTATTGTACCTATGTTTCCTAGTTGTTTACAACACTCCAAGGTACGTTTAAACGTCAAGAACTCATCCATAAATGTGTGATCATATTCCTTGAATCCATAATCCAATTAAAGGCGAGTTAGGATCAAGTCAAAGTGAAGTTAAGGGTCAAATCTAGAAGTTAAAGAAGTGAAGCAAGTTTTCAAAGTCGTTAAAGAGTATTTATTGAACGTTCTAACTTCGTTTTAAGATTCAAGTTTCAAGTCAAGTAAAGAGTATCGAGTTTCAAGTTAAGTCAAGAGTTTAAAGTTGAGTTCATTTCTTAAAAGCTATTAGGGAATTAAGTATTCCCAAAGAAGTGTATAAATGTTTTTACATTTGAGTAAGAAAGGAATCATGATTTCCAAAAGAGCCTTTGGGCTAAGTTTTGAGTAATTACCTCAACTAAAGAAAGATGTGTTTAAAGACACTTATGAGACAAAGTATTTTTGGTAGTAGTATTGAGCACCGAATTGGGGACACGAGTTCATATTAACTCAATTCTCCATAAGAACCATGCGCCAACATGGGACTTGACGAGTCATTCTTTTTAGATGATCACGTAAGATTAAACTAGTGGATCCACTAAGTTAAAGTAAGGTCCTATATCACGGCAAGGTATAGGATGGTCCTTGGGCAACGTGAGGTAAAACATTGTATCATCACTAGGGCTCATAGTGGTGGTTGTCGGTTAAAGAATCTCCCACTAAAGTTATATTACCTTTATATAAGTAAAGTTGAGTTTGTTATTGTTTTATCATTAACGAGCTAAGTTGCTTGCATTGTTTTACAAGCTATATATATATATATATTGCATGTGTCTTATTGCTTTATATATTGAGTTCAGTTATTCATGAGTCGAACAGAGCCAAGGTAAGTGTTCTTCTGTACTCCTTTCAAGCTTGAGTTGTGGTTTAGCTTTCCAGCTCGCATGATCGTATATTCCATGTACTGATGCCAGTTGGCCTGCATCTTTTGTGATGCAGACGCCGGTACCCAGGATTAGCATCCAGCACGCCATTGATCTAGTTGAGCACTCCAGAGTCAGTGGTGAGCCTCCTTGCTTTCCGGAGGACTCGGTTGTTTTGTTCTCTTAGTTTTGTTTTATTAGGATGTTGCGGGGTCTGTCCCAACATCCATCTCAGTATTATAGAGGCTTCATAGATAGTCAGTCAGTTAGTATTGAGTCTCTCATCTATGTATATATGTAAATATTCTATTTTGAGACTCGAGTTGCCATTTTGGCTAGATTTTATCAGTTGATTGTTTTATAACCTTTCATTGCTTTGAGTTATGCTGTTGAGTTAAGTTTCCGCTAAGTTAAGAAAGTCAGGCCAAGGGTTCGCTTGGGGGCCAGCAATGGTCTTCGGGTGCCAGCCACATCTAGGGTGTAGGCTCGGGGCGTGACAGTTATGGGACTCCTCATCCAACTTATGGTTATGATAGATTCTGATCAGCTTTTCCAGACTTAGTGAGTCCTCATGGTTCAAGGACCTGGCCACTTTTATGCTTTTATATCATTTTAGACTTTATCTCAGTTTTCATATTGTTTTGTGAGCTAGGGCTTGTCCTAGTCACACCTATGTAGTAGAGGATTGTTGTCAAACATAGTATTTTTTGATGATTGTTTCGTGAGCTAGGACTTGTCCTCGCCACACCTATGTAGTAGAGGCTTATTGTGAGGCATAGTATTTCTGCATTAAAGTATGTGTACTCTAATTTTGGTATCATATTGAGATTGTAATTTGGAGACTTATATTCCGCTTCATGATTATTTCAGTTATGTTGTTATCTTAGTGTCATGCTATGTCAAGTAATTCCTTTAGAGTCTTTCGGGATTCTATTCACCATGTCACATCTAGGGTGTATTCTTGGGTCGTGACACACTCAATAGACTAGTGATCATGCTCGCCACAGTCAAAAAAATCCTAAGTAGTCTGGCTCTAAGAAGATCGGTCAGCACAGTCTGAGGAACCCAAATATCAACACTTGAACTCTGATAAGCATCAAAACCACCCTAATTGTATTTCTTGCCTTTGGAAGCCTGAAGAGTCGCCTGAAAAAGATGGCTAGACTGACCTTGCAGATACCGCTAGCGAGGCCTATCATAGGAGTCCCTACCTCTAGAAAGGTATCCACTATAGTGGTCCTAATGTTGATCCCTCTTATTATGACCCTCTTATACCTCGAGATAGAGTTCCTCCATAATTCAAGCATGATCAACTACATCGAGAAATGATATACCCGCTAAAGCCACAGCCTTGTTCTCAATGTATAGTTTAAATCTCAAACCACAGACAAAGCAATGAGCCCTCTACTACTCGGTAAGCAAAATCATAGTGGCATGCATGGAGAGCTCATGAAATTTGGCCTCATAATCAGATACGATCATAGTGCCCTACTTGAAACGACCCCAAAAATGCACGAAAATGTGCTTCGGAAACACCTATAATTGTAATTTCCATATATCTCAAAATCCGTGCATGATTTCGGAAATTCGACTTCATATTCTTATTCAGGGGGTAAAATTGAGTGGGAAATGGGTCTAACCCGAATTTTAGAGCAACCGTATCAAAATTCGAAAATCGCAAAAAATGCGATTTTCAGGGTCAACTTTAAAGGGGCATATCTCTTAGCACACAATGAACTGGAAGGGCCGCTACCTATTAAATTAAAGCCCTTCGAATTAGCTTTCCAATGCAATTGGTTTCACCTCATTCCGAGTTAGGATGAAGGAGTTATGATCATTTTCGTAAAACCTGTCGGAGCAGAATTTCAATTTCCAGTAGCTAAAGTTACTGTAGCGGCTGGACGTTTTTCTTTTATAAAAAAGAGGATTGTCCCATACTTAGTTATATTTCTTTCTAGCTTCAAAACACTCACTAATCCCTCTCCAAAATTCCACCAAGATCTTCAACCAAATTCAAACATCTCAAGTTTTAATTCCGGATTCAAGACTCAATCTCAAGCATCAATTCTCCATTCCAATCCTCATCAAGGATTCTCCAAAGTTGAGGTATGTGGGTTGATTGTGGAAACCTTCCTTTCCACAAGTCCAACCATTTATCCTCTATTTTACTTCAAGTTTATGGGTCCTTATGATCATTTATGAACTCTTGAATTATGGAATTACTACTACACATTCTATTATGGTCTATTTTTGCATATTATCATGAAATGGAATTATTATGTGATGTTTATGGTTTTCATGCTTCCATGATCAAATTATGAAGGTTGATATATATATGTATGTTGTTGGTGGGCTGATTTATATGTATTTCGGAATTGGTTGGACTTAGTACTCTTGAAAGACATAATTTTATCTACATGAACAATAGCCCACCATGTGTTTGATAAAATGTCATTGATAGAATTCTTAGCAAATGGAATGTCCAATGTACATCCTATGAGTCGGATGATTATATAATTATTGAAATGATGATGAAAGGGATACATGTATATGATTTTCTCTATATAAGTGTTGTGAGTCGACCAAGCCTAGTACGGGGGTAGTAGGCCCGTATAACCGTATCAAGGGGTTGGTACCTTGGTTGCCTAGTACGGGGGTAGTAGGCCCGTATAACCATATCGAGGGGTTTGTACCTTGGTCCCTAGCTCGGGGGGTGGTAGGCCCGGGTAACCACATTGAGGGGTTTGTACCTCTTTCGCCTCTCCAAGGGGGTGGTAGGCCTTGGAAATACTATATTGATGGTCACTCACCACACATATACTACGTCCCACTAAATATGATTTTTATGTAAGCGTCATTATATATATCATTTCATTTATGTGCTATCTATCGGGTATGATTATGCATTTTTCCTATGATGTCCATCTATTGTGGCATTGCATTGCATCCCATATACTTAGTACATTTACTAATGCATACTCTATGCCTACATGATGTCACCATGTAGGGACCGGAGCACCGCTTGACCATCCTCCTCCGCGTGGCTAATACGATTTCCTATCAAGGTTATTGGTGAGTCCTCCATTCCGGGGACGTTGCTCATGATCTTTTGCTATGTATAAGACTTTTCTTTTTAGTTATGTTTTGACTATGAGGGTGAGCCCGGTAGTTTGTCTTGGCCCCCGCTAAGTACTCATGTTTAGAGGTGGTGTTGGACAAGTTGTGTATTATGCTTGAGCTTGACTCATCTATGGTATTTATGTATCATTTCTTCTTCTTTTTTCTTGCTCCCTTAGTCCCGATTTCCCCCTTTGATTATGCTTATCGCTTATGGTCATTTTAATATCTTTCGCGACCAAGGATGTGTAATGATATGCTATGAGGCTTGTTTGGGGTTCCTTCGGGTTCCCCATTCGCCGGTCACGTCTAGGCCCTAGGCTTGGGTCGTGACAAACTTGGTATCAGAGCACTATGTTGATAGATCCTCGGAGTCCAACCCACCGTGTTGATTAGAGTCTGATTCATGGTTGTGTTGTGCACCACAACTATGAGTAGGAGGCTATGAGACGTTTTAGGAAATGTTTCCCTTCTCCACTTTCTAAGTCGTGTTGTAGAGTTGAATTAAGGTCTTCCCTAACGGTTGTTCTTTTCTTTGCTAGATCATGCCTAATACAAGAGGAAGACGAGCTCGCGCACCCGAGGAACAACCGACCAATGGGGATCTTCGGGATGCCCTTACTTTATTTGCCCAAGCTATGGCTAATCAAGCCAACCACGGGGCCCAAGCTCCTACCCCGGCATCTCGGGTGAAAGACTTTGTGCGGATGAATCCCCGGAATTCTATGGGTCTAAGTTAGATGAAAGACCCTCCAAGAGTTCA